>NW_027142419.1:2415540-2449851 GCF_026170545.1 Melanerpes formicivorus | reverse complement strand
AACTGCCCCCAGAACCACTCCATCCTCAATCAAGGAGGGGTAGGACCCCAATTGGGTGCCCCAGAACCACTCCACCCCCAAACAGGCAGTGCTAGAACCCCAACTGTCACCAGAACTACTCCATCCTCAGGCAGGGGGTGCTAGAACCCCAATTGGGTGCCCCCCAGAACCACTCCATCCTCAGGCAGGAGGTGCTAGAACCCCCCCTGGGTGTCCCCAGCCCTCTTTCCTCACCAAGCTGGGTGCCCCTCTTTCATCCCCCAGTGGGGTGTGCAGCTCACCCTACCCAGCTGGCTGCCCCCCAAAACTGATTCCCTCCCCAGGCAGGGTGTGGTGGAGACCCAGTTGGGTTCCCCCCCAGGTGTTTCCTCCCCCCCAGAAGAACCTCTCCAAAACTCTGTTGTGTTCCTCCTCCTCAGTTTTCTCCCCCAAGTCAGGGTGCAGCAGCCCCCCCACACACACACTTAACTGGGTGCCCCCCAAACAATTTCCTCCCCAAGCAGGGTGTCCCAGCACCTCCCCCACCCACCCAAGTGGCTGCCCCCCAATGATTCTGTCCTCAAGCAGGATGGTGGAGAGCCCCCTCCTCGACCCAGTGCCTCACCAGCTTAGGTGCCCCTCCCCAACTGGGTACCCCCAGAATGATTCCTTCCCCAAGTGGGGTGCAGTAGGGACCCCTCCTCCCCAACTGGGTACCCCCAAATTGATTCCCTCCCCAAGTGGGGTGCAGTAAGGACCCCTCCTCCCCAACAGGATACCCCCAAATTGATTCCTTCCCCAAGTGGGCTGCAGCAGAGACCCCTCTTCCCCAACTGGGTACCCCCAGAATGATTCCCTCCCCATGTGGGGTGCAGCAGACCCCCCCACCCACCCACCTGGCTGTCACCTCACCCAACTCGGTGTCCATCCCCCCCAGCCCCCAATTTCCTCCCCCAATGGGATGTAGTAGAGCCAGTCCCCCCCCCCCCCCCCAAGATCCCCACCCCAGCAGGCTGTGGTGGAGACCTCTTCCCCCCCCCCCGAGCCAGGGCCTCCCAGGACGATTCCCCCCCCGCGGGCAGGGAGCAGCAGCCCCTGCTCAGCTCCCCCCCAGTGGTGCTCTGGGGCTCCCCTCCCCGGGGGTGCTCTGGGGCTCCCCCTGGTGGTGCTCTGGGGTTCCCCGCCCTGGTGGTGCTCTGGGGCTCTCCCCGGTGGTGCTCTGGGGCTCCCCCTCCCGGTGGTGCTCTGGGGCTCCCCGCGGTGGTGCTCTGGGGCTCCCCCCGGGTGGTGCTCTGGGGCTCCCCCCCTGGTGGTGCTCTGGGGCTCCCCCTCCCGGTGGTGCTCTGGGGCTCCCCCTGGTGGTGCTCTGGGGCTCCCCCTCCCGGTGGTGCTCTGGGGCTCCCCCCCTGGTGGTGCTCTGGGGCTCCCTCCCGGTGGTGCTCTGGGGCTCCCCTCCCCGGTGGTACTCTGGGGCTCCCCTCCCCGGTGGTGCTCTGGGGCTCCCCTCCCCGGTGGTGCTCTGGGGCTCCCCCTGGTGGTGCTCTGGGGCTCCCCCCCGGTGGTGCTCTGGGGCTCCCCGCGGTGGTGCTCTGGGGCTCCCCCCCCCGGTGGTGCTCTGGGGCTCCCCCCCCCGGTGGTGCTCTGGGGCTCCCCTCCCCGGTGGTGCTCTGGGGCTCCCCCTGGTGGTGCTCTGGGGCTCCCCCCCGGTGGTGCTCTGGGGCTCTCCCCCACGGTGGTGCTCTGGGGCTCCCTCCCGGTGGTGCTCTGGGGCTCTCCCCCACGGTGGTGCTCTGGGGCTCCCCCCCCCGGTGGTGCTCTAGGGCTCCCCCCCGCGGTGGTGCTCTGGGGCTCCCCCCCCCGGTGGTGCTCTGGGGCTCCCCTCCCCGGTGGTGCTCTGGGGCTCCCCCTCCGATGGTGCTCTGGGGCTCCCCCCCCGGTGGTGCTCTGGGGCTCCCCTCCCCGGTGGTGCTCTGGGGCTCCCCCTCCCGGTGGTGCTCTGGGGCTCCCCCCAGTGGTGCTCTGGGGTTCCCCCCCCGGTGGTGCTCTAGGGCTCCCCCTGGTGGTGCTCTGGGGCTCCCCCTGGTGGTGCTCTGGGGGCTCCCTCCCGGTGGTGCTCTGGGGCTCCCCCCCCCGGTGGTGCTCTGGGGCTCCCTCCCGGTGGTGCTCTGGGGCTCCCCCCCCCGGTGGTGCTCTGGGGCTCCCTCCCGGTGGTGCTCTGGGGCTCCCCCCCCTGGTGGTGCTCTGGGGCTCCCCCTGGTGGTGCTCTGGGGCTCCCTCCCGGTGGTGCTCTGGGGCTCCCCCTGGTGGTGCTCTGGGGCGCCCCCCGGCTGAGCTGGTTGTGTTTCTCTCTCTGGGTGTCCCTGCACGGCCCCCAGAGTCCAAGGAGGAGGGGAACCCCCCCAAGCTGAAGTGTGAGCTCTGCGGCAGGGTCGACTTCGCCTACAAGTTCAAGCGCTCCAAGCGCTTCTGCTCCATGGCCTGTGCCAAGAGGTACCCCCAGAGACACCCCCCCTGCCCCCCCTGGGCACCCCCCGCGCCTCCCCCCGCTCACCCCTGCCCCCCCCAGGTACAACGTGGGCTGCACGAAGCGGGTGGGGGCTGTTCCACCCCGACCGCAGCAAGCTGCAGAAGCCCGGCGGGGGTCCCCCCCACGGCCGCCGCCGAGCCTGCAAGGGCAGCCTGCCCCCCCTCGGCAAGGACACCAAGAAGCAGGTGGGGGGCGGGCGGGGGGCGGCCGTGGCCCTCTAATGAGGGGGCGGGGGGAAGCAGGGGAGGGGGTGGGGGGAGGCTGCGAGCCAAGAGGGGAGGGGGGGAAGCAGGGATGGAGGGGAGGGGGAAGCAGGGATGGAGGGGAGGGGGAAGCAGGGATGGAGGGGAGGGGAAGCAGGGATGGAGGAGAGGGGGAAGCAGGGATGGAGGGGAGGGGGAAGCAGGGATGGAGGGGAGGGGAAGCAGGGATGGAGGGGAGGGGAAGCAGGGATGGAGGGGAGGGGGAGCAGGGATGGGGGCGAGGGGAAGCAGGGATGGGGGGCGAGGGGAAGCAGGGATGGAGGGGAGGGGGAGCAGGGATGGAGGGGAGGGGAGGCAGGGATGGAGGGGAGGGGGAGCAGGGATGGAGGGGAGGGGAAGCAGGGATGGAGGGGAGGGGAAGCAGGGATGGAGGGGAGGGGAAGCAGGGATGGGGGGGAGGGGAGGTAGGGATGGAGGGGAGGGGAAGCAGGGATGGAGGAGAGGGGGAAGCAGGGATGGAGGGGAGGGGGAAGCAGGGATGGAGGGGAGGGGGAGCAGGGATGGAGGGGAGGGGGAGCAGGGATGGAGGGGAGGGGGAGCAGGGATGGAGGGGAGGCGGAGCAGGGATGGAGGGGAGGGGGAGCAGGGATGGAGGGGTGGGGAAGCAGGGATGGAGGGGAGGGGAAGCAGGGATGGAGGGGAGGGGGAGCAGGGATGGAGCAGGGGGGGAGCAGCAGTGACCCAAGGTGGGAGGGGGGAGTAGGAGCAGGGTAAAGTGGAGGGGAGCGGCGGTGACCCAAGGCGGGGGGGTGGCAGTGACCCAAGAGGTGGGGGGGAAGCAGGAGAGGAGGTGGGGGGCAGCGGTGACCCAAGGTGGGGGGGGGGGCCGGCGGTGGGCCAAGTGAGGGGTTGGGGGAGAAGCAGGAGAGGGGATGGGTAGGGGGTGGGGGAGAAGCAGGAGAGGAGGTCGGAGGCAACAGTGATCCAGGAGCAGGGGTTTGGGGGGGGGGCTGCGGTGGTCCGGGAGCGGAGGTGGGTGGGGGGGCAACGGTGACCCAGGAGCGGGGCTGGGTGGGGGCGGTGGTCCGGGAGCGGGGGCGGTGGTCCGGGAGCGGGGCTGGGCTCTGAAGGTGCCGTCCCGCAGCCGCCGGTGTCGCTGCCGCCGGGCTCGGTGACGGCGTCGTTGCAGCTGAACCACAGCCAGGAGGACTCGAGCCGCTGCTCCGACAACTCCAGCTACGAGGAGCCGCTGTCGCCCATCTCCGCCAGCTCCTCCGCCTCCCGCCGGCGGCAGGCCGAGCGCGACCTGGAGCTGCGCGACATGGAGCTGCCCGACGTGCACGTCCGCGACCTGGCCGCCATCGGCCACCGCTTCCTGCCCAGCGAGCCCAGCAAGTGGAACGTGGAGGACGTCTACGAATTCATCCGCTCGCTGCCCGGTCAGCCCCGCCGGGAACCCCGCCCGGGGGGGCGGGAACGGGAGGGGAAGGGGCGGGGCTGGGGGCGAGGAGGGGTTGGGGAGTGGTAAAGGAGGGGTTGGGGAGGTAAAGCAGGGGGGTTGGAGGGTATGGCTGGAGGGTTTTGGGGGTGCACAGGTGGTGTTGGGAGGTGGAGAGGGGTTTGGGTGGGGTGAATGAGGGTTTGGGGAGGTCAATGAGGGGGCTTTGGAGGGTGGTGGGAGGTAAAAAGGGGTTTGGGAGGGGTAAATGAGTCATTTTGGGGTGGATTTGGGTGGGTAGCTGGAGGGTTTTGGGGGTGCAGAGCTGTTCTGGGGGTAGTGTTGGGAGGCAAAGAGGGTTTGGGAGGCATGAGTGAGACTGGGGACATAAAGGAGGGGGTTTGGGATGGGTAGCTGGAGGGTTTTGGGGGTGCAAAGGTGGTGGTGGGAGGTAAAGAGGGGTTGGAGAGTGGTGAATGAGGGCTTGGGGTGGGTTTGGGGGTAAATGAGGCAGCTTGGGTGGGCAGTTGGAGTTTTTTGGGGGTGCAGAGGTGGTTTTGGGGTGGTGGTGGGAGGCAAATGAAGGTTTGGGGAGATAAAGGAGGGGGTTTGGGTGGATTTGGGGGGCAAAGGAGTCGGCCTGGGGTGGTTTGGGGTGGGTAATTGGAGTGGTTTGGGGGTGCAGGGGTGGCTTTGGGGTGGGGTTGGGAGGTAAATGAGGGCTTGGGGTGGGTTGGGTGGGTGAATGAGTCATTTTGGGGTGGATTTGGATGGGTAGCTGGAGGGGTTTGGAGGTGCAGAGCTGTTCTTGGGGTGATGTTGGGACATAAAGAGGGGTTTGGGAGGGGTGAGTGAGGGCTTGGGATGGATTTGGGGGTAAATGAGACAGCTTGGGGTGGGCAGTTAGAGGGGTTTTGGGGGTGCAGAGGTGGTTTGGGAGGTGAAGAGGGGTTTGGGAGTGGTGAATGAGGGCTTGGTTGGGTAATTGGAGTCTTTTTGGGGTGCAGAAGGGGTTTTGGGGTGGTGTTGGTAGGTAAAGAGGGGTTTGAGAGTGGTAAAGGAGGGTTTGGGGTGGATTTGGGGGTAAACGAGTTGGTTTGGGGTGGGGTTGGGAGGCAAATGAGGGTTTGGGGTGGTAAATGAGGGGGTTTGGGTGGTGGTGGGAGGTAAAGGAGGTTTGGGAGTGGTGAATGAGGGCTTGGGGACATAAATGAGGGGGTTTGGGGTGGGTTTGGGGGTGCAGAGGTGGTTTGGGAGGTGAAGAGGGTTTTGGGAGGGGTGAATGAGGGCTTGGGGTGGATTTGGAGGTAAATGAGGCAGCTTGGGGTGGGTAGTTGGAGTTTTTTGGGGGTGCAGAGGTGGTTTTGGGGTGGGGTTGGGGGTAAATGAGGGTTTGGGGTGGGTTTGGGGGGGTAAATGAGGGTTTGGGGTGGGTTTGGGGGGGATAAATGAGGGTTTGGGGGGATAAATGAGTCGGCTTGGGTGGGCAGTTGGAGTTTTTGGGGGTGCAGAGGTGGTGTTGGTAGGTAAAGAGAGGTTTGAGAGTGGTAAAGGAGGGTTTGGGGTGGGTTTGGGCGTAAATGAGGCAGCTTGGGGTGGTTTGGGGTGGGTAATTGGAGTGGTTTGGGGGTGCAGGGGTGGTTTTGGGGTGGGGGTGGGAGGTGAGGGGTTAGGGAGGGGTGAATGAGGGCTTGGGGTGGGGTTGGGGTAAATGAGGGGGGTTGGGTGGGCAGTTGAAGGGTGCTCTGGGGCAGTGAGTGAGGGGGGTGGGATGGTTTGGGGGGGCTGGGTGAGGGGGGTTGGGGGGATTCAGGGGGGGGACCAATGAGGATTTGGGGTGCTTTGGGGGTTAGATAGGGGATAAGAGGAGTTTGGGGGGGGACAGATGATTTTGGGGTGCTCTGGGGCAGCAAGGGAGGGGTTTGGGGATGGGTTTGGGGGGCAGTGGGGATTTAGGGGGGGACAAAGGTTTTGGAGTGCTTTGGGGCAGGAGGAGGCCAGGGGTCTGAGAGTGAGATGAGTGGGGGAGGTGCTGGGAGTTCAGTGGGGGGGGGACAGATGATTGTGGGGTGCTTTGGGGCTGGTTTGGGGGGCTCTACAGGGGGACAGTTGATGGTTTGGGGGCTCTACAGGGGGACAGTTGATGTTTTGGGGTGCTCTGGGCGCTCAGGGCAGCAGCCTGGGGCTGGGTTTGGGGTTAGGTGCAGCGTTTTGCGGCTCCGTGGTGACTCAGGGGCGCACAGAGGAGGTTTTGGGGTGCTCTGGGGCAGCAAGGGATGGGTTTGGGATGGGTTTGGGGGGCTCTACAGGGGGACAGTTGATGTTTTGGGGTGCTCTGGGGCTGGTTTGGGGGGCTCTACAGGAGACAGTTGATGTTTTGGGGTGCTCTGGGGCTGGTTTGGGGGGCTCTACAGGAGACAGTTGATGTTTTGGGGTGCTCTGGGGCTGGTTTGGGGGACTCTACAGGGGGACAGTTGATGTTTTGGGGTGCTCTGGGGCTGGTTTGGGGGGCTCTACAGGGGACAGTTGATGTTTTGGGGTGCTCTGGGCACACAAGGCAGCAGCTTGGGGCTGGGTTTGGAGTTAGGTGCAGCGTTTCGGGGCTCCCTGGTGGTTCAGGGGCGCACAGAGGAGGGTTTGGGGTGCTCTGGGGTGGCAAGGGAGAGGTTTGGGATGGTTTTGGGGGGCTCTATAGGGGGGACAGTTGATGTTTTGGGGGGCTCTACAGGGGAACAGTTGATGTTTTGGGGTGCTTTGGGCGCTCTGGGCAGCGGTTTGGGGTTAGGTGCAGCGTTTCGCGGCTCCGTGGTGGTTCAGGGGCGCACAGAGGAGGTTCGGGAGGGGCTTGCGGGGTGCCCGGGGCGGGAAGCAGGGAAGCGGCGAAGGGGGGTTGGGGGCAGGGTCGTGAGCGCCCCCCTGTGGCCGCAGGCTGCCAGGAGATCGCGGAGGAGTTCCGGGCGCAGGAGATCGACGGGCAGGCGCTGCTGCTGCTGAAGGAGGATCACCTGATGAGCACCATGAACATCAAGCTGGGGCCGGCGCTCAAGATCTACGCCCGCATCAACATGCTGAAGGACTCCTAGAGCCGGCCGCTGGGGGGCGGCCCCCCCCCGGGACACACACAGCCCACCCCCACCCCACCATCCACCCCCCCCAAACCCCCCCCCCAGACCCCAGCCCTAGCGATGGGGAGGGGGCTGGGGGGGGGTGGGGAGCCACAGCTGAGCACAACCCAGCCCCGGGGTGCCCCCCCCCGGGTGTGTACATAGCCCCTAGCTATAGTGCCCCCCCCCCTCCACTCCACCTTCCTCTCACATCTGGGGGGGGTCTCCCCCCACTTTCTCCAGCAGGGATGGGGGGGTCCCCACCTCTCCCCCTTGTCCCCCCCCCCCCTCCCCCCTTAACGGCAGGGCGAAGCAGGATGGTTGCCTTAACTTGTGCCCCCCCCCCGGGCCCCCCCCCCAGCCAGGATTTGAGCTGCCAGCCCCCGGGGGGGGGGGGGGGGGGGGGAGGAGCAGCAGCTCCCAGAGGGGGGAGGGGAGCCTGAAGGTGTGTCCCCCCCCCAACACACAGACACAGTGGGGCTGGGCTGGGGGCACCTCAGTCGAGGACAGTGATGGCAGTGGGGGGGGTGGGGGGGGGAGAGGGCTCCCAGGCAGGTAAGGACCCCCCCCACACACACCTCCCCCCCCCCTCACTCCCCCCCCCACCCCCCCCCAGGCTTTTTAAGAAAAGAAGAAGAAAAAAAAAAGGCAAAAAAAAAAAAAAACGAAAAGAAGCTCCCAGGAGCCCCCCCCGGGGCCCCCCCCCCCCCCCCCCCAGGCCTCCTCCTGAGGCTTTTGGTTTTGTTTGTAATAAACACTGAAAAAAAGGGAAAAAAAACAACAGTGACAGAAAAGAGCTGCTGGGGTCCCCCCCCTCACAGCCCCCCCCTCACAGCCTCCCCCATGGGCTCCCCCCTGCCTGCCCCCCAGGTGCCACTGTGGGGCTGGTGTCACATCCACCCCCCCGGCCTTGCCTCCCCCTCACAGCCTCCCCCCATGGGCTCCTGCCTGCCTGCCCCCCAGGTGCCAGTGTGGGGCTGGTGTCATCCTCCCACTCCCCCCGGCCTCACAGCCCCCCCCCCATGGGCTCCTCCCTGCCTGCCCCCCAGGTGCCAGTGTGGGGCTGCTGTCACATCCCCCCCAGGCCTTGTCTCCCCCCATGGGCTCCTCCCTGCCTGACCCCCAGGCTGCTGTCATCCTCCCCACCCCGGCCTTGCCTCCCCCTGGGTTCCTCCCTGCCTGACCCCCAGGTGCTAATGTGGGGCTGCTGTCATCCACCCCCCCCCGGCCGTGCCTCCCCCTCACAGCCTCCCCCCCATGGGCTCCTGCCTGGCTGCCCCCCCAGGTGCCACTGTGGGGCTGGTGTCATCCTCCCCCCCACTAGCCGCGCCCCCCCCCCCCCCCGGTCTTGCCTCCCCCTGAGCTCCTCCTTGGCTGCCCCCCAGGTGCCACTGTGGGGCTGATGTCACATCCCCCCCCCCTCCACATCCCCCCCCATGGGCTCCTCCCGGCCTGCCCTCCAGGTGCCAGTGTGGGGCTGGTGTCACATCCACCCCCCCCCAGCCTTGCTCCCTCCTCACAGCCCCCCCCATGGGCCCCTCCCTGCCTGCCCCCTATGTGCCAGTGTGGGGCTGCTGTCATCCTCCCTCCCCCTCCCCCCGGCCTTGCCTCCCCCTGGGCTCCTTCCTGCCTGCCCCCCAGGTGCCACTGTGGGGCTGGTGTCATCCTCCCCACCTCCCGGCCTTGCTTCCCCCTCACAGCCTCCCCCTCACTCCTCCCTGGCTGCCCCCCAGGTGCCAGTGTGGGGCTGCTGTCATCCTCCCCCCCGCCCGGCCTTGCTTCCCCTGAGCTCCTCCCCAGCTGCCCCCCAGGTGCCACTGTGGGGCTGCTCTCACATTCCCCCCCCCCAGCCTTCCCCCCTGCTCACAGGGCCCCCCCATGGGCTTCTCTTTGGCTGCCCCCCAGGTGCCACTGTGGGGCTGCTGTCATCCACCCCCCCCCCGGCTGTGCACTCCTCCCCCCCCCCCCAGCCTCCCCCATTGGCTCCTCCCTGCCTGCCCCCCAGGTTCCAGTGTGAGGCTGCTCTCACATCGCCCCCCCGGCCTTGCCTCCCCTTCACAGCGTCCCCCATGGGCTCCTGCCTGCCTGCCCCCTAGGTGCCAGTGTGGGGCTGCTCTCACATCCCACCCCCGGCCTGGCTGACCCAGGAAGGGGGTGCCCGAGGTGCCCCCACCCCATGCCAGAGCCCAGCTGGGGCCTTGGGAGCTGCCAGCCCTGGCAGTGAGCCCCAGAGTGCCAGCAGCGATGGGCACCGAGCCCCCAGGTGCAGGCAGGGGGGGCAGAAAGGGACAGCCACCAGGGTGGTACCTGGAGCTGGTGCCCAGGGTGGTGGTGTCCCCAGAGCTGGCACCCAGGGGGGGTGAGATGTCCCCAGAGCTGGCACCCATGGGGGTGAGGTGTCCCCAGGGCTGGCACCCAGGGGGATGGTGTCCCCAGAGCTGGCACCCAGGGGGGTGAGGTGTCCCCAGAGCTGGCACCCAGGGGGATGGTGTCCCCAGAGCTGGCACCCAGGGGGGGTGAGGTGTCCCCAGAGCTGGCACCCAGGGGGATGGTGTCCCCAGAGCTGGCACCCATGGAGGTGAGGTGTCCCCAGAGCTGGCATCCATGGGGATGACATCCCTGGAGGTGGTGCCCGTGGTGGTGAAGGAGTCTCCAGAGCTGGTGCCCACGATGGTGACATCCCTGGAGCTTATGCCCATTGTGGCAAATTGTCCCCAGAGCTGGCACCCGGGGGGGTGACATCCCCAAAACCGGCACTCATGGAAAGGTGTCCCAAGAGCTGCTGTCTGTGATGAGATGTCCCTGGAGCTGGTGGCCACAGTGGTGAGGTGTCCCCAGAGCTGGGGCCTAGCACGAGGTGTCCCCAGAGCTGGTGGTTGTGGCCAGGTGTCCCTGCCAGGGGTGCTCATGTCAGTGATGTGCCCCTGAACCTGGTGCCCGTGCTGATGTGTCCCTGGACGTGGTGCCCACAGGGAGGTGACCCTGGACAGGGCAAGGTGGAGCTGGTGCCTGTGGTCAAGGTGTCCCCAGAGCTGCTGTCCATGGTGAAAGGTTCCTGGAGCTGGCAGCTGGGGGTGGTGAGGAGTCCTGGGGCTGGTACCCGTGGTGAGGTGACCCCAGAGCTGGTGCTCACTCTGGTGCCCATAGTGCTGAGGTGGCTCCAGAGCTGGTGCTCACTCTGGTGCCCATGGTGCTGAGGTGGCTCCAGAGCTGGTGCCCACTCTGGTGCCATGGAGCTGGTGCCCATGGTGCTGAGGTGACCCCAGAGCTGGTGCTCACTCTGGTGCCCATGGTGCTGAGGTGGCTCCAGAGCTGGTGCCCACTCTGGTGCCATGGAGCTGGTGCCCATGGTGCTGAGGTGACCCCAGAGCTGGTGCTCACTCTGGTGCCATGAAGGTGGTGCCCATGGTGCTGAGGTGACCCCAGAGCTGGGGCCTGTGGGGAGGGGTCCTCAAGGCTGGTGTCAGGTGTGCCAGGGCTGGTGCCCGTGGCACAGAATCAGCTGGGTTGGCAAAGCCCTCCAGGACCACCCACCCCAGCCAGCACCACGGCCACCACCACCCCCTGCCCCAGAGCGCTCTGGCCACACCTTCCCTGAGCACCCCCAGGGCTGTGTCCCCTCCCCTAGCCCAAGCCCTGCTGCTGCCAGGGTGACCCCCGGGGCCCCGCAGCACTGCCACTGCCCTCCCCGGGGCTGGGGGTCACGGCGGGGCCACCCCCACACCGCTGGGGTGCCCAACCACCTTCACGCTGCCCCCCAGCAGGCAGCTCTGCAGGTGCCCCCCCCGGCGGCGCCCTGCGCACAAACCACACCGACAGCTCCGGCACCAAGTCACTGCTTTGCTCCTCTTTATTCTTCCTTCCTGGCAGCCAGGGGAGGGGAGGGGGGGAGGGCAGGGGTCCCTCCTTCCCACCCCCACCACCGACACTCCCGGTGGGGGCCCTCCCCCTGCTGTGCATGCCTCAACCCCCCCCCCCCTCCCCTTCCCCCCCCCCACCCGGCCCCCCCTTCCCCCCAGCTCCTCCATCCAGCACAAAGCACCACAGCAGGGCAGGACCGGGAGGGGAGGGGGAGGGAAGGAGAGGGGAGGGGGGGGGTCCGAAAGAGCTTTTTTTTCCCCCTCCCCTCCACTTTCACTTTTCTTCTGCTTTGCCTTTGGGCTTCTTGTTTTTTTTAACCGTTTTTTTTGCACCTTTTTTACTAAGGTAGGAACTAGCTCTAGGGAGGGGGGGGGGGAAACGGTTGGTTCCCCCCCCCAACATAAAAAAAACCAAAACAAAACAAAAAGCCCCCCCCAAATTGGGGTGGGGGAGGGGAGGAGGGGGCTGGGGGGAGTTAAGTGTATAAGAGAACTATTTACAAGGTATTCACATGCGGACAGGAGGAGGTTACACATCGCTATGGTACAACAGCCCGGGGGGGGAGAGATAAAGAAATAGAGGGGAGGGGGAGGGGGTTTGAAAAATTAAATGAACCCCCCCCGAGGGATTAAAACAAAACCCCAAAGAAAGAAGAAACGACCAAAACGAAGCCCAAAAAAGGGAAACGCTGAGTTAAGGCTTCCAAAAGTGTTCTCGAACCTGACCCCAGCTCAGCTCCCAGCCCGGACCCCGAGGGGCGGAAGCCAGAGGAGGTTTGCGTGGTGGCTTTGGAGGTGTGAGATATGAGGGGAGGGGAGGGGGGAGGGACACCCCCTCAAGCCCCCCTCCCCCTTTACCCCTCAGCTCTATTTACAGGCACACGGCAAAGCCACTCCCCCCTCCCCCCCTCAGCCCCAAACCGCAGGGATTTGGGGAGGGGGCTCCTTGGAAGTCCGAGCAGGGAGGAGGTTGGATGCAGCGGCAGAGCTCTGCTCGGCCTCCAAACGCTTCCCCCTCACCCCCCCCCACCGCCCACCTTGCAAAACCAAAACCAAACTAAAACGACCCCAAATTGGTTAAAAAAATCCCTCCCCCCCCTCCCCCCGAGGAGGCGGCGGCCGCTGGAGTCCATAACGGGAGGGGGGGGCAGGGGAGGGCAGGGCCTCGGCCGCCCCCTCCCCCCCAAGCTTCATTGGTGTCTCCATCCCGGGCGGGGCTCCGGGGCTCGGGCCTCTCTTTTTAGCAGCACCAAAGTTCTTGGCCAATAAATATAGAATATATATTTTGTATCCAAAAATGGGGGGGAGGGGAGGGGAGAGGGAAGGAGGGGCAGGACCTCCCCCTCCCCACACCCCACCTCCTGCGGCCCCCCCACCTCCCCCAGCCCCTCCCCTCCCCCCCAACCCGCCGAGATGCAAAGTGCTCTGAAAGCGTCGTCTTTGGATGTCACCAAACCCGCGGGGAGGGGACAACACGGCCCCAGGGGCGTCCGGCCAGGGCTGGGGTGCTGCAGCTGGGCTCCCTCCTCTTCCTCCTCCTCCTCCTCCTCCTCGGTGGTGCTGGTGGAGGCGGGGGGTGGGGGTGGGCGGGGGTCTCCTGTCCGTCTGTGTTGTCTGTCCCCGCCCCGCGCCGCCGCTGTCCGCGGTCAGATGAGGGAGATCCGGACGGGGATGCCGGGGGACTCGGTGCGCTGCGGGGAGTGCTGGCTGACCAGGTGCTCCACCACCGTGTGTTTGGACATGTGCTTCATCAGGTATGTCTCCTGGGGAGGGCAGCACACATTCAGCGTGCTGGGGGTTGGAAGGGAACCTCTGGAGCTCAGCCAGCCCAACCCCCCTGCTCCAGCAGGGCACCCACAGCACCCTGCCCAGCAGCACAAGGCCCAGGGCGGGTTGGAAGCTCTCCACACCAGGAGACTCCACAACCTCTCTGGGCAGCCTGCTCCAGGCCTCAGCACCCTCACACCAAACAACTTTCTCCTCCTGCTCAGCTCCAACCTTCTGGGCTCCAGTGTGTGCCTTCTGCCCCTTGTCCCATCACAGTCTCACAGTATAACTAAGGTTGGAAATGACCTCGAGGACCATTGAGTCCAACCTATCAACACAGACCTCAGGACTAGACCATGGCTCCAAGTGCCACATCCAATCCCCTCTTGAACACCTCCAGGGACAGTGACTCCACCACCTCCCTGGGCAGCACATCCCAATGACAAATGACTCGCTTGGTGAGGAACTTTCTCCTCACCTCGAGTCTAAATTTCCCCTGGCACAGCTTGAGACTGTGTCCTCTTGTTCTGGTGATGGCTGCCTGCCTGGGAGAAGAGCCCAACCCCCACCTGGCTCCAACCTCCCTTCAGGGAGTTGCAGAGTGCAAGAAGGTCTCCCCTGAGCCTCCTCTTCTCCAGGCTAAGCAACCCCAGCTCCCTCAGCCTCTCCTCCCAGGGCTGTGCTCCAGACCCCTCCCCAGCTCTGTTGCCCTTCTCTGGACACCTTCAAGTCTCTCAATGTCCTTCTTAAACTGAGGAGCCCAGAACTGGACACAAGACTCAAGGTGTGGCCTAACCAGTGCTGAGCACAGGGCACAAGGACTTCCCTGCTCCTGCTGGCCACACTCTTTCTGCTGCAGGCCAGGATGCCCTTGGCCTTCTTGCCCCCCCGGGCACACTGCTGGCTCATGTTCAGGCAGCTGTCAATCAGCACCCCCAGGTCCCTCTCTGTCTGGCAGCTCTCAGCCACTCTGCCCCCAGTCTGTAGCTCTGCCTGGGGTTGCTGTGGCCAAAGTGCAGCCCCTGGCACTTGGACTTGTTGAATGCCATCCTGTTGGCCTCTGCCCATCTGTCCAGCCTGGCAAGGTCCCTCTGCAGAGCCCTTCTGCCCTCTCACTGACCAACTTGGTGTCAGCTGCAAACTTGCTGATGACTGACTCCATCCCCTCCTCCAGATCATCAATGAAGATGTTAAAGAGGATGAGACAGGGTGCCAGTGAGCAGTCTGGCCCCATCCCCCTGACACCCTTTAGATATTTACAAGCATCCATGAGGATCCCCTCTCAGCCTCCTGCTCTCCAGGCTCAACAGCCCCAGGGCTCTCTCTCTGCCCACAGGATGTTCTAATCCCCTCAGCACCTTCATGGTGTTCTCCTCCTGCTCAGGTGCAACCTCCTGGGTTCCAGTTTGTGTCTATTGTCCCCTGGCCTTGATTCAGGAAGGCCAAGGGCTGGGTCCTGCACCTGGGCAACAACAACCTCAGGAAGGCTCCAGGCTTGGGACAGAGTGCCTGGGAACTGCCCAGCAGAGCAAGCCCTGGGGGTGCTGGGTGGCAGCAGCTGAAGATGTGCCCAGGTGGCCAAGAAGGCCACCAGCAGCCTGGCCTGAACCTGCAATGATGTGGCCAGCAGGAGCAGGGCAGGGCTTGTCCCCCTGCACTGAGCACTGGGGAGGCCACACCTCAAATCCTGGGTGCAGTTTTGGGCCTCTCACTCCAAGGAGGATGCTGAGGGGCTGGAGCAAGGCCAGAGCAGGGTCTGGAGAACAGGGCTGGGGAGGAGAAGCTGAGGGACCTGGGGTTGTTCAACCTGGGGAAGAGGAGGCTGAGGGGAAACCTTCTGGCTCTCCACAGCTCCCTGACAGGAGGCTGGAGCCAGGAGGGAGTTGGGCTCTGCTCCCAGGGAACAAGACAGGACAAGAGGGAATGGCCTCAAGCTGAACAGTGCAGGGTTTAGGTTGGACATTAGAAGAAACTTCTTCCCTGCAAGAGTTCTCAAACTGTGGCCCAGGCTGCCCAGGGAGCTGCTTGAATCCTCATCCCTGGAGGTGTTCCAGTGCCACAGAGCTGTGGTGCTGAGGGCCAGGATTTGGCACTAGGCTTGACAGAGTGAGGGAATGGTTGAGCTGGGTGATCTGAAAGGTCTTCTCCAACCAGAATGATTCTGATTCCTATCCCTGGGCACCGCTGACAAGAGTCTGGCCCCAGCTCAGCTGCCCTCTGGGGCTGCTCTTCTGCAGGCTCTCAGCCCCAGGGCTCTCAGCCTTTGCTCCTCACAGAGCTGCTCCAGGCCCCTCAGCAGCTTCCCAGCCTCTCCTGGACTCTCTCCAGCAGTTCCCTGTCTCTCCTGAGCTGGGGAGCCCAGTACCAGACCCAGGACTCCAGAGATGGCCTCACTAGGGCAGAGTGAAGGGGCAGGAGACCCTCCCTTGCCCTGCTGGCCACACCCCATGCACCACTGGCCTCCTGGTCACAGGAGCACCTTGCTGGCTCCTGGGCACCTTGTCCCTAGCACTCCCAGCTCCTTCTCCCTGGAGCTGCTTCCCAGCAGGTCCCTCCCCACCTGTCCTGCTGCAGGAGGTTGTTCCTCCCCAGGGCCAGGACCCTACCCTTGCCCTGGTTGAACCTCATGAGGTTCTTCTGCCCAGCTCTGCAGCCTGGCCAGGCCTGGCTGGGTGGCAGCACAGCCTGGGGGGAGTCAGCCACTGCTGCCAGTTTGGGATCCTTGTTTTTGGGTGCTGGGGGGATGCTGAGGGGTGCAGGGGGGTCTCACCGAGGTGTAGGCACGGCCACACATGCTGCAGCAGTAGGCCTTGGCGTGCTTGATGGCGTGAGCAGAGAGGTGGATCTGCAGCGAGGCCGAGTCGGTGTAGGCCCGGTAGCAGTTGGGGCACTTGTAGGGCTTGTCCTTGTTGTGCTGGCGCTGGTGGGACTGGGGAATGGGGGAGAAGGAAGGTTATGGTGGACACTGTGCTCACCACCACCTCCCCACAGCGGGGAGGGGGCCTGGGGCTCACCCAAGCCCCTCCTGGGGTCCCACCCCCGGCGCTGACCTGGAGGTTGGAGAGTTGCGTGAAGGCCTTTTCGCAGCCGGGGTGAGGGCACTTGTAGGGTCTGTCACCGGTGTGGATTCTGGGGACACAGGGACATCAGTCACTGGCCCCTGGCCCCCCTCCAGCACCCACCCAGGGACCCCAAGGCAGCTGGAGGGCTCACAGTAGGGATGGGCACAGCAGGGATGGCACCGCATGGAGCAGTGGGGCGAAGATCCCAGCAGTGCACAGCGAGAGCTGGGACAGCACAGGGCTGAGGGCCAGGAGATGAGGAAGGGGCAGGAGATGATGAGAGATGGGGACAGTGAAGGTGATGAGTGAGTGAAGGTGCTGAGTGTGGTGAGGACAGTGGAGGTGCTGAGTGTGGTGAGGACAGTGAAGGTGCTGAGTGTGGTGAGGACAGTGAAGGGGCTGAGTGTGGTGGGGACAGTGGAGGTGCTGGAGGTGCTGAGTGTGGTGGGGACAGTGGAGCTGCTGAGTGTGGTGAGGACAGTGGAGGTGCTGAGTGATGGGGACAGTGGAGGTGCTGAGTGTGGTGAGGACAGTGAAGGTGCTGAGTGTGGTGAGGACAGTGGAGGTGCTGAGTGTGGTGAGGACAGTGGAGGTGCTGGAGGTGCTGAGTGTGGTGGGGACAGTGGAGCTGCTGAGTGTGGTGAGGACAGTGGAGCTGCTGAGTGTGGTGGGGACAGTGAAGGTGCTGAGTGTGGTGAGGACAGTGGAGGTGCTGGAGGTGCTGAGTGTGGTGGGGACAGTGGAGCTGCTGAGTGTGGTGAGGACAGTGGAGGTGCTGAGTGTGGTGAGGACAGTGGAGGTGCTGAGTGTGGTGAGGACAGTGGAGGTGCTGAGTGTGGTGAGGACAGTGGAGCTGCTGAGTGTGGTGAGGACAGTGGAGGTGCTGAGTGTGGTGAGGACAGTGGAGCTGCTGAGTGTGGTGGGGACAGTGAAGGTGCTGAGTGTGGTGAGGACAGTGGAGCTGCTGAGTGTGGTGAGGACAGTGGAGGTGCTGGAGGTGCTGAGTGTGGTGGGGACAGTGGAGCTGCTGAGTGTGGTGAGGACAGTGGAGGTGCTGAGTGTGGTGAGGACAGTGGAGGTGCTGAGTGTGGTGAGGACAGTGGAGCTGCTGAGTGTGGTGAGGACAGTGGAGGTGCTGAGTGTGGTGAGGACAGTGGAGCTGCTGAGTGTGGTGGGGACAGTGAAGGTGCTGAGTGTGGTGAGGACAGTGGAGCTGCTGAGTGTGGTGAGGACAGTGGAGGTGCTGAGTGTGGTGAGGACAGTGGAGCTGCTGAGTGTGGTGGGGACAGTGAAGGTGCTGAGTGTGGTGAGGACAGTGGAGCTGCTGAGTGTGGTGAGGACAGTGGAGGTGCTGGAGGTGCTGAGTGTGGTGGGGACAGTGGAGCTGCTGAGTGTGGTGAGGACAGTGGAGGTGCTGAGTGTGGTGAGGACAGTGGAGGTGCTGAGTGTGGTGAGGACAGTGGAGCTGCTGAGTGTGGTGAGGACAGTGGAGGTGCTGAGTGTGGTGAGGACAGTGGAGCTGCTGAGTGTGGTGAGGACAGTGGAGGTGCTGGAGGTGCTGAGTGTGGTGGGGACAGTGGAGCTGCTGAGTGTGGTGAGGACAGTGGAGGTGCTGGAGCTGCTGAGTGTGGTGAGGACAGTGGAGGTGCTGGAGGTGCTGAGTGTGGTGGGGACAGTGGAGCTGCTGAGTGTGGTGAGGACAGTGGAGCTGCTGAGTGTGGTGAGGACAGTGGAGGTGCTGAGTGTGGTGAGGACAGTGGAGGTGCTGGAGGTGCTGAGTGTGGTGAGGACAGTGGAGCTGCTGAGTGTGGTGAGGACAGTGGAGGTGCTGAGTGTGGTGAGGACAGTGCAGGCAGTGGGGACCACTTGGTGTGGTGGGGATGGATGGATACCCATGGTGGTCTCAGTGAAGGTAGTGAAGGTCATGAGCATGGTTGGGTCGATGAAGGTGGTGCAGACTATGGAAGGGCTGGAGATGATGAGCATGGTGGAGATGATGAACATGGTGGAGATGATAAAGGCAGTGTGGATGAGAAGCATGCTGAGGATGGATGCTCATGCTAGGGACAGATTAGGGTGGCAGGCAAGAGGAGCACAGTGGAGATGGATGAGCAGGACAGGGCGCAACGAAGGCACTGGAGATGATTGGACTATGCCTGGAAACAAGGATCTGGGAGGTCTTTTCCAACGCAAAGGATCATTTGATTCTAAGATGAGTGTGGTGGGGACAAGGACAAAGGTGGCAGGAGATGGATGAAGATGGGGGCTCAGTGAAGGTGCTGGAGATCATGAGCATGGTGGGGGTGATGAAGGTGGTGGGGGTGATGAAGGGGGTGGGGGTGATAAAAGTGGTGGGGGTGATGAAGGGGGTGGGGATGATGAAGGGGGTGGGGATGATGAAGGGGGTGGGGGTTGATGAAGGGGGGTGGGGGTTGATGAAGGTGGTGGGGGTGATGAAGGGGGTGGGGGTTGATGAAGGGGGTGGGGATGATGAAGGGGGTGGGGGTTGATGAAGGTGGTGGGGGTGATGAAGGGGGTGGGGATTGATGAAGATGGTGGGGGTGATGAAGGGGGTGGGGATTGATGAAGGTGGTGGGGGTGATGAAGGGGGTGGGGATTGATGAAGGTGGTGGGGATGATGAAGGGGGTGGGGGTGATGAAGGGGGTGGGGATGATGAAGCGGGTGGGGGTTGATGAAGGGGGTGGGGATGATGAAGGGGGTGGGGTTGATGAAGGGGGTGGGGATGATGAAGGGGGTGGGGGTGATGAAGGGGGTGGGGGTTGATGAAGGGGGTGGGGGTGGATGAAGGGGTGGGGGTGGATGAAGGGGGTGGGGGTGATAAAAGTGGTGGGGGTGATGAAGGGGGTGGGGATGATGAAGGGGGTGGGGGTTGATGAAGGTGGTAGGGGTGATGAAGGGGGTGGGGGTGATGAAGGGGGTGGGGGTTGATGAAGGTGGTGGGGATGATGAAGGGGGTGGGGGTTGATGAAGGGGGTGGGGGTTGATGAAGGTGGTGGGGGGTGATGCAGGGGGTGGGGGTTGATGAAGGGGTGGGGGTGATGAAGGGGGTGGGGGTTGATGAAGGGGGTGGGGGTGATGAAGGTGATGGGGGCTGATGAAGGGGGTGGGGGTGATGCAGGGGGTGGGGGTTGATGAAGGGGTGGGGGTGATGAAGGGGGTGGGGGTGATGAAGGGGGTGGGGGTGATGAAGGGGGTGGGGGTGATGAAGGGGGTGGGGGTGATGAAGGGGGTGGGGGTGATGCAGGGGGTGGGGGTGATGAAGGGGGTGGGGGTGATGAAGGGGGTGGGGGTGATGAAGGGGGTGGGGATGATGAAGGGGGTGGGGGTGATGAAGGGGGTGGGGGTGATGCAGGGGGTGGGGGTGATGAAGGGGGTGGGGGTGATGAAGGGGGTGGGGGGTTGATGAAGGGGGTGGGGGTGATGAAGGTGATGGGGGTTGATGAAGGGGGTGGGGGTGATGAAGGGGGTGGGGATGATGAAGGGGGTGGGGATGATGAAGGGGGTGGGGGTGATGAAGGTGATGGGGGTTGATGAAGGGGGTGGGGGTGATGAAGGGGGTGGGGATGATGAAGGGGGTGGGGATGATGAAGGGGGTGGGGATGATGAAGGCGGTGGGGGTTGATGAAGGCGGTGGGGGTGATGAAGGTGGTGGGGGTAGATGAAGGGGGTGGGGATGATGAAGGGGGTGGGGGTGATGAAGGGGGTGGGGATGATGAAGGGGGTGGGGGTGATAAAAGTGGTGGGGGTGATGAAGGGGGTGGGGGTGATGAAGGGGGTGGGGGTGATGAAGGGGGTGGAGGTTGATGAAGGGGTGGGGGGTGATGAAGGGGGTGGGGGGTGATGAAGGGGGTGGGGGTTGATGAAGGGGGTGGGGGTGATGAAGGGGGTGGAGGTTGATGAAGGGGTGGGGGGTGATGAAGGGGGTGGGGGTGATGAAGGGGGTGGGGGTGATGAGCAGAGTGGAGGTGGTGGGGGTCAGCAGGAGTGCTGGGGGGGACTGGACTACATTTGGCACCGATGACCTTCAAGGTCTTTTCCAGCCTAAATGACTCCCAAGGAAGGTGCTGGGGACAAGGAGCATGCTGGGGTCAATGGAGGAGTTGGGGCCAGGCTGGCAGGGTGGGGATGGATGAGCATGGTGGGCTCAAAGCAAGTAGTGGAGGTCATGAGCATGGTGAGCTGTGTGAAGGTGGTGGAGACTACAGAGGTGCTGGAGATGCTGAGCATGGTGGGGATGATGCAGTGGCAGCCATGAGCATGGGGACAGATGAACATGGCAGGGATGAAGGTGGCAGGGAGCATGAGCCGAGTGGAGACAGGTGAGTGTGGCAGGCAGGCTGAAGGTTCTTGGATGGGGAGGCATTGGCATGCTGGGAACAGCTGCCCATGGCAGTGCTGATGCAGGTGTTGGAGATGAGAAGCATGGTGGGGATGAAGAAGGTGGTGGAGATGGTAAGCATGGTGGACAGAGATGAGTGTGGTGGGAAGCAAAGAAGGTGCTGGGGATGAGCAGCAGGGTGGCAGTGAAGGTGCTGGGGATGAGCAGCAGGATGGCAGTGAAGGTGCTGGGGATGAGCAGCAGGGTGGGGGCAGTGAAGGTGCTGGGGATGAGCAGCAGGGTGGCAGTGAAGGTGCTGGGGATGAGCAGCAGGGTGGGGGCAGTGAAGGTGCTGGGGATGAGCAGCAGGGGGGCAGTGAAGGTGCTGGGGATGAGCAGCAGGGGGGCAGTGAAGGTGCTGGGGAGGAGCAGCAGGATGGCAGTGAAGGTGCTGGGGAGGAGCAGCAGGATGGCAGTGAAGGTGCTGGGGATGAGCAGCAGGGTGGGGGCAGTGAAGGTGCTGGGGAGGAGCAGCAGGGAGGGGGCAGTGAAGGTGCTGGGGATGAGCAGCAGGGTGGCAGTGAAGGTGCTGGGGATGAGCAGCAGGGTGGAGGCAGTGAAGGTGCTGGGGATGAGCAGCAGGGTGGCAGTGAAGGTGCTGAGGATGAGCAGCAGGGTGGCAGTGAAGGTGCTGAGGATGAGCAGCAGGGTGGAGGCAGTGAAGGTGCTGGGGAGGAGCAGCAGGGTGGGGGGCAGCGAAGGTGCTGGGGATGAGCAGCAGGGTGGCAGTGAAGGTGCTGGGGATGAGCAGCAGGGTGGCAGTGAAGGTGCTGGGGAAGAGCAGCAGGGTGGCAGTGAAGGTGCTGGGGAGGAGCAGCAGGGTGGCAGTGAAGGTGCTGGGGTTGAGCAGCAGGGTGGCAGTGAAGGTGCTGGGGAGGAGCAGCAGGGTGGCAGTGAAGGTGCTGGGGTTGAGCAGCAGGGTGGGGGCAGTGAAGGTGCTGGGGATGAGCAGCAGGGTGGGGGGCAATGAAGGTGCTGGGGATGAGCAGCAGGGTGGCAGTGAAGGTGCTGGGGATGAGCAGCAGGGTAGGGGGCAGTGAAGGTGCTGGGGATGAGCAGCAGGGTGGCAGTGAAGGTGCTGGGGAGGAGCAGCAGGGTGGCAGTGAAGGTGCTGGGGTTGAGCAGCAGGGTGGGGGCAGTGAAGGTGCTGGGGAGGAGCAGCAGGGTGGGGGCAGTGAAGGTGCTGGGGATGAGCAGCAGGGGGGCAGTGAAGGTGCTGGGGATGAGCAGCAGGGTGGGGGGCAGTGAAGGTGCTGGGGATGAGCAGCAGGGTAGGGGGCAGTGAAGGTGCTGGGGATGAGCAGCAGGGTGGCAGTGAAGGTGCTGGGGAGGAGCAGCAGGGTGGCAGTGAAGGTGCTGGGGTTGAGCAGCAGGGTGGGGGCAGTGAAGGTGCTGGGGATGAGCAGCAGGGTGGGGGGCAGTGAAGGTGCTGGGGATGAGCAGCAGGGTGGCAGTGAAGGTGCTGGGGATGAGCAGCAGGGTAGGGGGCAGTGAAGGTGCTGGGGATGAGCAGCAGGGTGGCAGTGAAGGTGCTGGGGAGGAGCAGCAGGGTGGGGGGCAGCGAAGGTGCTGGGGATGAGCAGCAGGGTGGCAGTGAAGGTGCTGGGGATGAGCAGCAGGGTGGCAGTGAAGGTGCTGGGGATGAGCAGCAGGGTGGCAGTGAAGGTGCTGGGGATGAGCAGCAGGGGGGCAGTGAAGGTGCTGGGGATGAGCAGCAGGGTGGGGGGCAGTGAAGGTGCTGCGGATGAGCAGCAGGGTGGCAGTGAAGGTGCTGGGGATGAGCAGCAGGGTGGCAGTGAAGGTGCTGGGGAGGAGCAGCAGGGTGGTGGCAGTGAAGGTGCTGGGGTTGAGCAGCAGGGAGGGGGCAGTGAAGGTGGTGGGGAGGAGCAGCAGGGTGGGGGCAGTGAAGGTGCTGGGGAGGAGCAGCAGGGTGGCAGTGAAGGTGCTGGGGATGAGCAGCAGGGTGGGGGCAGTGAAGGTGCTGGGGATGAGCAGCAGGGTGGCAGTGAAGGTGCTGGGGATGAGCAGCAGGGGGGCAGTGAAGGTGCTGGGGATGAGCAGCAGGGGGGCAGTGAAGGTTCTGGGGATGAGCAGCAGGGTGGCAGTGAAGGTGCTGGGGAGGAGCAGCAGGGTGGGGGCAGTGAAGGTGCTGGGGATGAGCAGCAGGGTGGCAGTGAAGGTGCTGGGGATGAGCAGCAGAGTCGGGGCAGTGAAGGTGCTGGGGATGAGCAGCAGGGTGGGGGCAGTGAAGGTGCTGGGGATGAGCAGCAGAGTCGGGGCAGTGAAGGTGCTGGGGAGGAGCAGCAAGGTGGCAGTGAAGGTGCTGGGGATGAGCAGCAGGGAGGGGGCAGTGAAGGTGCTGGGGATGAGCAGCAGGGTGGCAGTGAAGGTGCTGGGGAAGAGCAGCAGGGTGGGGGGCAGTGAAGGTGCTGGGGAGGAGCAGCAGGGTGGCAGTGAAGGTGCTGGGGATGAGCAGCAGGGAGGGGGCAGTGAAGGTGCTGGGGATGAGCAGCAGGGTGGGGGCCAGTGAAGGTGCTGGGGATGAGCAGCAGGGTGGGGGGCAGTGAAGGTGCTGGGGATGAGCAGCAGGGTAGGGGGCAGTGAAGGTGCTGGGGATGAGCAGCAGGGTGGGGGCAGTGAAGGTGCTGGGTGCAGCAGGGTGGCAGTGAAGGTGCTGGGTGCAGCAGTGTGGGGATAAATGACCACGGTGGAGTTGATGAATGCAGTGGAGCTGATGAGTGGTGGGGACAGTGAAGGCAACAGGGACTGTCAAGGTTGGCACAGATGGCCATGGGAGGGACGTTAAGTGTTTCAGGTTCCATGAAGATGCTGGGGACAATGAAGGTGGTGAAGATGATGACCATGGTGGGGATGACAAAGGCAAGAGGGACGAGCACGTGTGGTGGGGGTGGACGGAAGAAGAAGGTGCTGGGGATGATGAGCACAGTGAGGTCCATGGGCAGGGCAGAAGGGGTGCTGGGTGGATGCCCCACCCCCCACCGAGGGGAGAGAGAGCTGCAGAACCCCTCCCGAGCCCCCCAGCGCCCTCCCCAGGCCCTCTGACCTGGTGTGCTGCTGGAGGTGGGAGAGCTGGCGGAAGGACTTCTCGCAGTAGGAGCAGTGGTAGGGTTTGACGCCCAGGTGGATGCGGAGGTGCTGGGCCAGGTAGGAGGCGTTGGCGAAGGATTTGGAGCAGTGAGGGCACTTGTGGGGCTTGGCCTCTGTGTGCGACTTGGAGTGGATCTGCATCTCCGACTTGGTGAAGAACGTCAAGGGGCAGACCTTACACCTGGAGAGGCGGCCGGGTGGAGAACCCCGCGGGGACCAGGCTGGGGTTGGAGGGGGGGCGCCCCAACGGCACCTTGGCCTCCCTCCCGGCGGGGGGGGGGGGTGGGTGCCTACCTGTACGTCTTGCCCTCCTTGGCCGTCTCCCCCGACGCCAGGATGGGATAAGGAACCACCAGGACCGGCGGGCCTGAGGGGTTTTCCGCCTTGATCTTCTTCCGGCCTCGCTCGGCCTTGGGTGCTCCCAACAAACCGTGGCCCTGGATTGTCTTTATGGAGTCGAGGAGGGGGGGGCTGGTGATTCCTGAGATTAGGGTGGGCGAGGAGGCGATGAGGCGACTCTGGCTGGTGGAGGTGGGAGTGGAGGGGGTGGTGGTCCCTGTCCCCGGGCTGGACTCCGAGGTGCTGACCGCCGGCGCACGGGAAGCCAGCCCCAGTCCTGGGGAGCAGAAAGAGGGGGGGGGGGGGTGTTCATTTCAAGGGGGGTCCAACCTTCCCCCTTCTCTCCTAATTTGAGGGGAACCCTCCCCAGAAACATCCACAGAAGCCACCAACCCTCCCACCCTATGGTGGGCCCCGAAACGTCCTGGTGGCGGTACCTGTGACGGTGCTGGTGGCTGGTCGGGCGTGGAGGGCCACATCGGGCTGGGGGACAGCTTGAGGATGGAGCCCTGGGACCTGCTGGAGTTTGGGGAGGGACATGATGGACTGGCTGCTCTCGGCGGGGGAGGGGGGCACCAGGAGGGGCTGCTGGGAGGCCACCGAGGTGGGGGGCAAGTGTGGGGGTCGGATCTTCTCCGCCATCAACTGCTCCTTGATTTTGTTGATGAGGACCAGGTTGTCCAGCTGGTGGTGGGGTGGGAGAAGAAGGCAGAGGTGGGTCAGGGGTAGAAGAGTCAGCAACTCCCATGTTCCTCTTTCCTCCCTCCTCCCAGAAATCCCACTGAGGGGGGGAGGGGGTCCTACCTGGCTGGGCATGGTTGGGGGGGGCGGCCAGAAGTAGGGGTTGTTGAAGCGAGGTTCCGCCATCCTGTGAGGAGAAAAGGTGGGGGCTGGGTTAGGGGGGGGCACTACACACAGCACAGACCCTCCCCCTTCCCATTTCCCACCTCCACCCCCCCTCAGAAAAGAAAACAACCCCCAGGCTCTGTAAGAGGGCAGGGAGCAGGCAGGGCTAGGGGCAACACCTAAGGGCCTTGAAGACCCCAAAATACCACTGAGGATGAGGAGTGTGGATACAGCCAGGGCTCAGACTTGGAGGGTTCTACCCCAGATCTAAGCCCTAGAGGTATCTGTGCTGCTCCTCCAGTATCTCCAAGGAGGGAGTCTGGAGGTGGACACAATGGTGGCACACTGAACATCAACCCAACCCTGCTTGGGCTGATTCCACACCCCCAAAAAGCCACCCCCATCCTAAGGGATGCTCCCAAGGGAATTCCAAGGCAACATCCAGAGAGGCTTGATTGGAAACCCAACTGCAGCAGGGCCAGGAGATGCTTAAACATGGTGGGAAAAGGAATTCCTTGGAGACAGGAAAGGGGACACCCAGGACACCAGCAACACCAGGCAGCGCTGCCCTGCAAACCCCATTCTGGGGGGGTTTAAGGAGTTTGGGGTCTGTGAGACCCTGATGGGATGCAGAGAGAAGGTCCTTGGGGAGCAAAGGATGGGAGCCTGGGAGAAACCAGAGCAGCAAAGCACATCCCCAAAAGCCATCAGGGGGTTGGGACTTGGAGGTGACTATGGCAGAGCGGCGGCAGCTGGGGAAAGCAAGGCAAGGCCAGGCAAGGGCATGGCTGCTGGACAGGCAGCCCTCCTCCAAGGGGTGATGGGGCCACCAGGAGCATCCCTGCTCCCACGGAACAAGTGGAATGGGACAACCAGTCATCCATCTTCTCCTCCTCCTCATCATCATCACACTCACTTGGGTGTCCTTTAAGTCAAGAGCCTGGACTCTGGCAGACTGCATGCAGAACAAGGCCTGCTGGTCCCAGCAAACGGGGGTACTGGGTCCCAGTGGGGATTGAGCACCCCCACAGCTGTGGGCCCAAGCCCTCCAGGCTGGTTTTGGGGGAGAACTGAGGCAGGGAGGAGGGGAACTGAGGCAGGAAGAGGGGAGCACCTGACAGTGGCGATTCGGAGCGGCACGGGCCAAGGAGAGTTTCGGGGCGACACAGAGCGAGGGCTGCAGGCAGCACCCAGGATCCAGAGATGTTTTCATGGCAGACCCCAGATGCCCCTTCCCTGCCTCCAACTGCTCCATGACACCCCCCACCTGCACCAAATTCCTGCTTTTTCAAGTGAAAGCAGCCCCAGATCCTCACAGCATTCCCTTGGTAAGTTTGCAGATTGCACCAAGCTGATCTGCTGGAGGGCAGGAGGCTCCACAGAGGGACCTGGCCAGGCTGGATGGATGGAGGCCAAAGGGTTGAGGTTCAGCAAGGCCAAGGGCTGGGTCCTGCACCTGGGTCACAACAACCCCATGAAGGCTCCAGGCTGGGGGCAGAGTGCCTGGAAACTGCCTGGCAAAGACCTGGGGATGCTGGGTGACAGCAGCTGAAGAAGAGCCCAAGGTGTGCCCAGGTGGCCAAGAAGGCCACCAGCAGCCTGGCCTGGATCAGCAGTGGTATAGCCAGCAGGAGCAGGGCAGGGATTGTGCCCCTGGACTGGGCAGTGCTGAGGCCACACCTCAAATCCTGGGTTCAGTTTTGGGGCCCTCACTCCAAGAAGGACATTGAGGGACCGGCCCAGGGCCAGAGAAGGGCAACCAAGCTGTGGAAGGGTCTGGAGAGCAGGGCTGGGGAGGAGCAGCTGAGGGAGCTGGAGAAGAGAAGGCTGAGGAGAGACCTTGTGGCTCTCTACAACTCCATGAAAGGTTGGAACCAGGCTGGTCTCTTCTCCCAAGGAACAAGTGACAGGACAAGAAGAAATAGCTTCAAGTTGCCCCAGGGCAAGTTTAGGTTGAGCATGAGGAATGATTTCTTTCCTGCAGGAGTGGTCAGGGGTTGGCACAGGCTGCCCAGGGAGGTGGTGGAGTCCCATCCCTGGAGGTGTTCAAGAAACCTGTGCCCATGGCACTTGGGGCCAGGGTTTGGTGGCCATGGAGGTGTTGGGCTGATGGTTGGACTGGATGATCTTAGAGGCCTTTTCCAACCAAGACAACTTCCTGATTCTATGAATTTTCCCCATTTTCTGTCCACCCTTCATCTGCAGCAGAGCTGGGAGCCCCACTGGCAACGGTTCATGGGGCAGTGCCCTGCACTCTCCCGTGTGGTGCCCCCCTGCCACCAGCTGCTCTCTATAGGTTCTACAGGTACCCACAGGCTGCCTACAGCCACAGCTAACCCACAGCTACACAAAGGTGTGTGGAAGATCCCTAGGGATGATGGGAGAGAGATGGGGCCAGCAGAGGAGGGAAAAGCTCCTGGTGTGCAGCCAGGCAGGAAAGCTGGCAGCAGGCACAGGAGAGCAGGGAGGAAAGCAGGCAGAGGGCAGGCAGGAAAGCAGGAAGCAAACAGGTAGGAGAGCAGGCAGAAAAGCAGGCAGAGGAGTGTAGACAGGAAAGTGGACAGTGAGCAGGCAGAAAGCAGGCAGGAGTGCAAGCAGACAGCAAGCAGCAGGCAGATCAGTGTAGGCAGGGAAGGATGTAGGCAGGACAGCAGGCAAAGGAATGTGGGCAGGAAAATGGGCAGGCAAGAATGCAGGCAGAGGGGAGTGGACAGTGCAAAGAGGAGGAGTACAGGCAGAAAAGCAGGCAGAAGGCACAGGGGTGCAGGCAGGAAAGCAGGAAGCAGAAAGGCAGGAGCACAGGCAGGGAAGTGGGCAGCAGGCATCCAAAATACAGGCAGGAAAGCAAGCAGTGGGCAGAGGAGAGCAGGGAGCAAAGTGGGCAGCGGGCAGGCAGGAAAGCAGGCAGGACTGCAGGTAGGAGAGCAAGTAGTGGGCAGAGGAGAGCAGACAGGAAAGAGGGCAGTGGGCAGGCAGAAGGCAGGCAGACTGCAGGTAGGAAAGCAAGCAGTGGGCAGAGGAGAGCAGGCAGTAAAGAGGGCAGTGGGCAGAGGAGAGCAGGCAGGAAAGAGGGCAGTGGGCAGGCAGAAGGCAGGCAGGACTGCAGGTAGGAAAGCAAGCAGTGGGCAGAGGAGAGCAGGCAGTAAAGAGGGCAGTGGGCAGAGGAGAGCAGGCAGGAAAGAGGGCAGCGGGCAGGCAGAAGGCAGGCAGACTGCAGGCAGGAAAGCAAGCAGTGGGCAGAGGAGTGCAGGCAGGAAAGAGGGCAGTGGGCAGAGGAGTGCAGGCAGGAAAGAGGACAGCGGGCAGGCAGGAAAGCAAAGAGTGAGGTGCAGGCAGCAGGGCCCTGGGCACCCCCTGCCATGGCTGAGCACCCCGGCACGAACCCCTCCAGCTCAGCCGCGGCGTGGGAAAACAGGAAGCCGGCACTGGGATGAGAAATGGGATTCTTGGAGCTGCTCCCCCGCCCCAGCAGGTGCCCTGCGACCTCCGTCCTTCCCCTCCGTCCGTCTGTCCATCTGTCCCTCCTTCTCCCTGACCCCAGAGCACGCCGGGCTCCGCCAGGGCTGGCGCTGGCACCGGGACACCGTCCGCAGCACCCCCAAAGCACCGGCAGGCCGCGGCGCGAAGCACCACCAGCGCCCCCCGGACCCCTCATGCAACGCTGCGGGGGGGGCGCTGGCAAAGGCACGAAGCGCATTTTGGGGAGGGAAGTGCAAATATCACGTGTGCCGCCCCCCCCCCCGGCCCTGCCTCCACCCGGGGAGGTCTTACTGCGCTCAGCCTGAACTCCCTGCGCTCAGAGCAGGATGAACCCGCAAGCCAGAGGAAAAGCAACGGTCGGCGTGCCAACAAAAACCCCAAACCCCTGCTCCTGCCCCGGCTGCGCATCAGGAACGGTGCAGAATTTCAGCAGGAGAGGCTTCCCCCCCCCCCTCTGCCAGGGCTGGGATGGCTGGGGGGAGGGAGCAGGAGGGGATGGAAAGCAGATGGGGAAATAAAATAAATATCTAAGCCCCCCCCCCCCCCTCCCCCAGGCTTCTTTCTAGATTCTGGGCTAACTATGAAAAATGGAAGCTGACATGCAGCAGAGGGAGGGAAAAAATGGAAGGAGATCCATTAAAATGGGAATTATGGAAGGTGGGGAATGCTGCAGCGTGCCTGCCCTGGCTCTGTGGGGCATGGTGAGGCTCTCTGCGCCCCCCAGACTTTGGCTGGGGAGGGGATTTTTCTCCTGTGGTGTGGGAGAACCCCAGGCATCCTCCACCAGCAATGGATCTGGCCAACTTGGGGATGCCAAAGGTTGTCCTAGAAGCTGTGGGTGGGTGCCAAAGGCCACCCAAGCGGGCACGGCCGGAGAGGGAGGTCAGAAGAGCAAGCAGGAAGATGCAGGGAGCCCCAGAACGTGGGGCAGAACCCCGAACCACGGCGGGACGGCGCGGTACCCGGCACCCACCGCGCAGCGGGGCGAAGCAGCAGCACCTCGGGCCGACCCTAAAGACACCATAACCATCACCTCAGCACCCAGGGGGAAGGCAGAGAGCAAGAGAAGCCAGGGCAAGGGGTAAGGGGGAGAGAGGGCTGGTGGCATCGGCGGCAGCGAGGGGGGGGCGGCGGTGGCGAGGTGCCCGGGTGGGACGCCGGTGTTTTGGTACTCACAGGCTGGCCTCAGTAGCCAGGTGGCCGCAGCTGCCTGGGGAGACGTGTCGATGAGGCTCCAGATTGATGGGAGGTAGATGATGGCACGGGTGGGCACGAGCTCACTAGAGCCTTCCAACTTCCTACCCAACTGCCGCTAAGTCAAGCTACAGTTCTCTAGGGAACGCCTCTACCTTGGCAGCCCTCTCTGTCTCGCCTTCGCTGAAATAAAAAGAAACAAGAGATTTCTTTGCACGGCACCGCCGGGAGGAGAGGGGCAGCCGCCGGGGACCGGCAAACCCCGAGGCCGGCGAGCCGTCACCCACCCACTGCGGCCAGCCGACAGCCAGGCGAGGGAAGGGACCTGGGGTGCCTCGACGTGCCCTCGGCCGCGCAAGAAGCCGAGCCCTCGGTGACCCCAACCTGTCCCGGCGAGAGCGACAGGGCACAGCCTCCCTCCCCATGCCAAGCGGCGAGCGCCGGAAAGCTGACTGCGGCCCGATTCGGCGCGGGGGGACAGAGCCAAGCGGGATGGGGGTCCCCTGTGCCTTGTGCGTCCCTCACCGCTACGGGACAGCCAGGGGATGGTGACATAGCCACGTCCCCACCGCCTCCTGCAGCTGGGCAAGGGCAGAACGTGGCTCTGCCCTGCTCCGTGCCTCAGTTTCCCCCTAACAGCAGGCCACCACGGCCCCTCTCCCCACGGGGGACAGATCTCCCCTGGAGCAGGAGGAGTTTATCCAGGGAAAGCGAGTGCCCGGCCACAGGAAAAAAAACCAACAAACCCCAATCCCAGAGGAGCAGGGTGGGAAAGCAGCATCCGGCACCAGCCCGCCAAGGCGCATCCCTCCCCCCCGGACCCTCCTCATCCGGGAGGGATTTACCCCAGAGCAGAGGGGGCAGAAGGCAGGCGAGGCCGACGGGGGGGGGCAGACCGCGCGCCAGAAGAATGCACCCAAGATGGAACCAATTAAACCCCCTCTGCTTCCGCCCCCCGAAGGGAGCTGTGCTGGGGTTTCTCCGGCTAATTTTCAACAAAACCAACCCAAAACAAGCCCTGGTGGAAAGCTCATCCCGGACCGGGGGGGGGGGGGGAAGGGGAGGGGAGGAGGGTGGTCCCAGCTGGGAAAGCGGGGGGAGCGTGGGCACAGGAATGAGGAGCCAAGCACCGGCGTGAAGCTAGAGGAGAGGCAAAGCCACGCTGGGGACCACCACAGGGGTGCCCCCTCAACACCCCAGGGATGAAGAAGGAGAGGAGAGAAGCAGGGAGGCAATGCTCCCTAAAAGATGAAGGGGCTGAGGCAGTGTGACCCCAAACCCTCAGGGTCTAAACACTGTCCATCTGTCCCCTCACCGATGGGGACACCTGTGGGCACAGGGTAACCTGGCACCCACAGGGTGACACTTGTGCCAAACACTGGACCTGTGTACCCCTGCCAAACACACCATTCCCCAACGCTGCAGGGGGGGTACCTGCTTCCCCAGACCCCCAAACACAGCCACCCCCCCCAAAAAGAGATCAGTGGGGCACCCCACAAGGCAAAGCAGCCAGTGTGGGGGGCAAGGGGCAGCAAGAGGGGGAGTCTGGAGAGCACCCATGGGTGCCAGCGGGCGCAGACCCCGAGGCACAGGCAGCTGAGCAGGGGGTGGGTTGCCCGAGGAGGCAGCGAGCGCGCACCGGATCCAACATGCACTTGTGACATTGCACCCCCCAAAATCCACCGGGTGGAGGCCAAAAACACAACAGGGGAGGGGGTACGAGGGAGAGGAAGATCATTTCACACAGATAAATGGCTGCACCTTAAAACAGACATGTCAAGCGGTCACACACCGTCAGCGGGGTCCCCTCTGCCCACTGCATCTGCTCCCCTGCCTTCCCCTTCAGGGGAGTGGGGCAGGCAGGCGGCCCCCACGCCCCCCCCCGAGCCCCCCAGGAGGGCCAAAAGCTGCCCCCACCGACAGATAAATATACATATGCGTGTGCTAACAGCTCCATTCTCTCCATCCCCGTGCCGCTACGTGCATGGAGATATCATTTTTACAGGCAAGGATCCCGCTCCACGCACACCCCCCGCGCCCCCAGGCCGTTTGAGGGTGTTTAACGTGCAGCCCTGGAGCTCTAGCCGGGGGGCTGCCTTCCCCCCTGCGGCGCCCTGGGGACAGAGCCGGGATGCCCACCTCTGCGAGTACTGGCGTTGCTTCCCCTTATCCGCCGCGTCCATCTCCAGCTCTAGCTGAGCCCGGCTGCCGCACGCGGGGCGTTTCTCTACGGGGGGACAAGGAGGACAACTTCACACACCCCGAACCCACCGCCAGCCCCCGGCGCGCAAGATCCCGCAGCGAAGGAGGAGGAGGAGGAGGAGGAAGAGGAGAAGGAGGAGGAGGAGGAGGATGAGGAGGAACAACAAAAGCGAAGCGGCTCCGACCTACCCGACCTGTGGGAGCGTGGGGTTTTGCCTGGAAATAGAGAAAAAAATATAAAAATAATAGTAATAATAATTGTAGATAAAAAGAAAAAGATGAGGGGGGAGGGGGCGGGGGTGGGGGTGGGGGGAGGGGTGGTTTGTTTAACTAGCCCGGCGAGCCCCCCCCCACCCCAAGCTGCCGGAGGGGCCGAGGGATGGGGAGCTGCCTGTAAAATCAGGGTTGAAATCCATCCCTGGGCTGCCTCTCGGCAAACTGCACGCCGGCAGGGCCCGAAAGAACTTTTGTTTTTTTACCTCCCTGCTAAAATCTCTCTTTCCTAATCTCAAAGGCCTCGGGCTCGAAGCCGCTATCGCCTGGCTCCATCCTCCCCGGGTTCAAAAACCCAGCTGATGTCTGAAGGACCGCGGTGGGGAGTGTGGAGGGCGAGGGGGGAGGGAAACAAATAACCAAACCCAAAGCGAGGAGCATCCTCCGACCTTGCTGGGAGGCAAAAAAAAATAAACAAGAAAGGAAAGAAAAGAAAAGAAAAAAAAGGAAGGAAAGAAAGAAAAATAAAGGGGGGGGGGGGGGGGGGAAGGAAAGAAAGAGGGAGAAAAAGGAAAGAGAAAAAAAATGAAAAAGATAAAAATGAAAAAGAGAAAAAGGAAAAAGATAAAAAGAAAAAGAGAAAAAGAGAACGAGAAAAAGAGAAAGAGAAAAAGAGAAAAAGAGAAAAAGAGAAAGAGAAAAAGAGAAAGAGAAAAAGAGAAAAAGAAAGAGAGAAAGAGAAAAAGAGAGGAAAAAAAGAGAAAGAGAAAAAGAAAAAGAGAAAAAGAAAAAGAGAAAATGAAAGGGAAAGAAAGAAAAAGAAAAGAAAAAGAAAGAAAAGAAAGAAAAGAAAAGAAAGAGAAAGAAAGAAAAAGAGAAAGAAAGAAAAAGAGAAAGAAAGAAAAAGAGAAAGAAAGAAAGAAAGAAAGAAAGAAAGAAAGAAAGAAAGAAAGAAAGAAAGAAAGAAAGAAAGAAAGAAAGAAAGAAAGAAAGAAAGAAAGAAAGAAAAAGAGAAAGAAAAAGAGAAAGAAAAAGAGAAAGAAAGAAAAAGAAAGAAAGAAAAAGAGAGGAAAAAAAAGAGAAAGAAAAAGAGAAAGGAAAAGAAAGAAAAAGAAAGAGAAAGAGAAAGAAGGAGAAAGAGAAAGAAGGAGAAAGAGAAAGAAGGAAAAAGAGAAAGAAGGAAAAAGAGAAAGAAGGAAAAAGAGAAAGAAGGAAAAAGAGAAATAAGGAAAAAGAAAGAAGGAAAAAGAAGGAAAAAGAAAGAAGGAAAAAGAGAAGGAAAAGGAGAAAGAAGGAAAAGGAGAAAGAAGGAAAAGGAGAAAGAAGGAAAAGGAGAAAGAAGGAAAAGGAGAAAGAAGGAAAAGGAGAAAGAAGGAAAAGGAGAAAGAAGGGAAAGGAGAAAGAAGGGAAAAGAGAAAGAAGGGAAAAGAGAAAGAAGGGAAAAAAGAAGGAAAAAGAGAAAGAAGGAAAAAGAGAATGAAGGAAAAAGAAAAGGGAAAAAAGAGGGGGGGGAAGGAACAGAAAGAAAGAAAAAACAGAAAGAGGGGGAAAAAAGGAATAAGGAAAAAAAGGGGGGGGGGGGGGGGGGGGTGTAATAAAAATCAGCAAATTAATCATTCCTGGGGTTAAAAAACGCATCTGCGGCCACGCCGGCTTGAAGCTCCCCCCCAGGCCCCCCGACGTGGCGGGGAGATTATGGATGTATAAATAGTATAGGGCTAAATATACGTCCAGGCAGGCAGGCAGACAGACAGACAGACCGACAGACCGACCTCGGAACAGCCATGGAAATTTGGGTCCCTCGCTAAAGCTGCCGCATTCCTGCCAAAACGCCATGCGAAAAAATCAAACCTAATACTCTCCCCCCACCCCCACCCCCCCCCCGCCCCTAAGCACACACACCCCGCACACACACACTGCTCTCTCCCCAGACCTTCCAGCCAGACTTTCTAGACAAAACCGGTTAATGCGGAAAGAGAGGGAAAGGAAGAGAAGGGGGGGGGGAGAAAAAAAAAAACAACAACCACCACAAAACCGAGAAGAAGAGAGAGAAAAAAAAAAAAGCACAAGAAAATGGAATAAACCCGATGAGAATCATCATCATCATCATCATCATAACCACCACCCCCCCTTCCCTTCCCCGAGCAGTCTTCCGCCACCCCCTGTGTAAGGGAAAGGGGGAAAAAAAAACCACCCATAAGGCAGTGAATAAATCAAAAAAAGCCACGAATAAAAGGGGGGGGGGGAGGGAAGGGAAAAAGGCAAAGAACTACACCGCCACCCCCCCCCACCCCCCCAAAAAAAAAAAGAGAGAGAAACATGCAACATCCACCAAAATAGGTACGTTCAGCTGCAATTAACTTTTCCATTAGACCATCCAGAAGGAGAGGAGCCGGGGGGGGGGGGGGGGGGGGCGGGGGGGGGGGGGGGAGGGAAAAAGAGAGAGAAAAAAAAAAAATCCAGCAAAATGGATATTTTTTTTCCTGGATGTCCCCCCCTGCTCTTCCCCCCCCCCCCCCTTTCCCTCCCTTTCCCCTTTTTCCTCCCCCTCCCCTCCTTTTCCTTCTTCCTCCTCAGCGAAACGGGATG
>NW_027142419.1:2373781-2415440 GCF_026170545.1 Melanerpes formicivorus | reverse complement strand
GGAGGCTTGGGGTGGGGGAAAAAAAAGAGGGAGGTTTGGGGTGGGAAAAAAAAAGAGAGAGGTTTGGGGTGGGGGAAAAAAAAAAGAGAGAGGTTTGGGGTGGGGAAAAAAAAAAGAGGGAGGTTTGGGGTGGGGAAAAAAAAAAGAGGGAGGTTTGGGGTGGGGAAAAGGAGGTTTGGATGGAAAAAAAGGAGGTTTGGGGTGGTGGAAAAAAAGGAGGTTTGGGGTGGTAAAAAAACCGGAGGTTTGGGCTTGTTTTACCTCCACCAGCCCCATTGCTGCTCTTTGATCATCTAATTCCAGTCATTCCCTGCTGGATCCCCGAGTCCCTGAGGTGGGGAAAGCAGGAAAACCTTCAAACCCAGCTGGGGAGGGGGAAGGGCATTACCAGGGGGAGAGTACTATTATCTCGAGGGAGTTTAAGGACTGGGGGGGGGGGGGATTTTTATTATTTGGGGGCCTTTTCCGAGCTCTGGGGGTCTGTCTGGGAGAGGCACAACGCGGCAGGGGGTGCTCCCCCGGGGGGGTGTGGGGGTGCCACCCTGTCCCACCCATCCCGTCCCCGCTGGGGACAGACAGAGGGAGAGGGGCAGCGCAGAGGCGGGCTGCCAGTCCCACGGCCAGGGCTCCTTTAAGGCTCCCCCCGGGGCGGGCGGTGCCGCGCAGGGGACAATGGGGCGGGGGCGGCCCCAGGGGTGGGGGGAGGGGGCGTGGGCAGGAAGTGCTGCGAGGCTCCGCCCGCTGCTCGCCCACCCCCGAGCGCTGAGAGGCGGAGGAGGAGGAGGAGGAGGAGGGAGCGTTGACGGCCACCCCCCCCCCCCCTCCGTCCCTCCAGCACATCCCTCCCCCCCCCCTCCCTCCCCCGGGCACCGGGAACCGGACACCGGCACCGGCGGGGTGAGGGCAGCGGCGGCGGCGGGGGGGGGGCGGCCCCGAACCGGGGCCTTGGCGGGGGCTGGTCTCGAGCCCGGGGTGTCGGCGGGAGTGGGACTAGGGGCGGGCTCGAACCCGGGGTGTCCCCCCCCCCGGTTGCAGCCTTCCGGCAGCCTTACCCCCAGCCCCTCCATTGTCGCCGCTTCCCTGCCCCCCCCCTCCCCCCGGACCATCTTCACCCCTACCGCGACCCCTCCGATCCCCTCCTGCTGCCTGTCGCCCGGTTCCCCCCTGCCACTACAACCCCACAGCGTTCCCATTGTAGCCTGACGCCCGGTTCCCTCCCACTCGCCAGACCCCCCCCTCCCCCATTGCAGCCCGACCCCTTCATTCTCCTCACCGCAACCCTACCTGTGTCTGCCTAGCCCCCCAGTTACCCCCATCTCAACACCTTCAGCTCCCCCTCATTACAACCTGACCCTCGATTCACCCCAGTGCAACTCCTCAGCCTTCCCCGATACAGCCTGACCCCCAATTCCCCATATTCCAACCCATTCTGATTCCCAACTGCCCCCAATCCCTCCCCCCAGTCCTCCCCATTGCAACCCGGTCCCCCCAGTTCCCTGCCACTGAAGCACCCCTATTATACCCTGACCTCCCAGTTCCCCCCTATTGCAATTCCCTTCATTGCATCCTCACCCCCCATTTCCCCATACTCCAACCCCCTCATTGCATCCTGACTCACAGTTACCCCCCCCATCCCATCCCCTCAGCCTTCCTCACTGCCATTTGACCCACTGATTCCTCCTCATGCAACACCTGCAGCCCCTCACATTGCATCCTGATCCCCAGTTCCCCCTCATAGCATCCTGACACTCTGCTCATTTCACCCTGACCCCAGTTCCCTGCATTGGAACTCTCCCAGCCCTTTCCATTTCCACCAGACCCCCAGTCCCATCCCTTTCCCCAACCCTCTCCATCTCTGTCAGACCCCTGTTCCTTTTGCCAGCCCCCTCTATTTCCACCAGACCCCAATTCCATCCCTTTCCCCAGACCCCAAATTCCATCCTTTTCCCCAGTCCCTTCCATTTCCACCAGATCCCAATTCCATCCCCTTCTCCAGCCCCCAAATTCTATCCTGTCCCCCATCCTCCTCCATTTCCACCAGACCCCCAATTCCATCCCTTTCCCTAGACCCCCAGTCCCATCCCTTTCCCAACCCCCTCCATTTCCACCAGACCCCAATTCCATCCCTTTCTCCAGCCCCCAACCCCATCCCTTTTCCCCATTCCCCTCCATTTTTCCAGCCCCCCCAGTTCCATCCTTTTCCACAGCCCCTCCATCTCCACCAGAACCCCAATCACATCTCTTTTCCCCAACCCCCTCCATTTCCCCTAGACCCCAATCCTATCCCATTCCCCAGCCCCCCAACCCCATCCTTTTCCCCAGCTCCTCCATCTCCGCCAGACCCCAACCCCATCCTTTTCCCCAGCTCCTCCATCTCCGCCAGACCCCAACCCCATCCTTTTTCCCAGCTTCTCCATCTCCACTAGACCCCAACCCCATCCTTTTCCCCAGCTCCTCCATCTCCACCAGACCCCAACCCCATCCTTTTCCCCAGCTCCTCCATCTCCACCAGACCCCAACCCCATCCTTTTCCCCATCCCCCACATCAGCAGCCTCACACCCAGGCCCTTTATTGCGCCTCCTAATCACCCCCTTACCTCCTCCCCCCCCCAACCTTTAGCCGCCGTGTGTGCACCCCCCAGCCCCCGGCCATGGCTTGCAGCCTGCGGGACGAGCTGCTGTGCTCCATCTGCCTGAGCATCTACCAGGACCCGGTGAGCCTGGGCTGCGAGCACTACTTCTGCCGCCGCTGCATCACGGAGCACTGGGCGCGCCAGGAGGCGCAGGGCACCCGCGACTGCCCCGAGTGCCGCCGCACCTTCGCCGAGCCCACCCTGGCCCCCAGCCTCAAGCTGGCCAACATCGTGGAGCGCTACAGCTCCTTCCCCTTGGACGCCATCCTGGGGGCCCGGCGCGGCTCCTTCCCCTGCGAGGACCACGAGAAGGTGAAGCTCTTCTGCCTCACCGACCGCACCGTCGTCTGCTTCTTCTGCGACGAGCCGGCCGTGCACAAGCAGCACCAGGTCACCAACATGGATGAGGCCTTCGAGGAGCTGCAGGTGGGGACAGCCTTCCAGCCCTGCCCTCTCCTTGCCTGCCCACTCCTGTCTGCCTTCTGCCTGCCCTCTCTTGCCTCCCCCTCTCTTGCCTCCCCTCTCCCTTGCCTCCCCTCTCCCTTGCCTCCCCTCTCCCTTGCCTTCCCCTCCCTTGCCTCCCCTCTCCCTTGCCTCCCCTTTCCCTTGCCTCCCCTCTCCCTTGCCTCCCCTCTCCCTTGCCTTCCCCTCTCTTGCCTCCCCCTCTCTTGCCTCCCCTCTCCCTTGCCTCCCCTCTCCCTTGCCTCCCCTCTCCCTTGCCTTCCCCTCCCTTGCCTCCCCTCTCCCTTGCCTCCCCTCTCCCTTGCCTCCCCTCTCCTGCCTGCTCTCTCCTGCCTCAGCCATGGTCCCACCAGGACCCCCTGCCCCAAGTGTCTCCTCTCATTTCCGGTGTCCATCTGTCCCTGCTTCCTTCAGTGCTGGCTCCTGTCTGTCTGTTCCTGCACCCCTCCTGCCCCCTTCAGTTCAGCCCTGTGCCTCCCTCCTGTCAATCAGTCAATCCATGTGCACTCCTGTGCCTCCTCCCATGGGATTCTCCCTTCTCCATCCACACTGGGGGCCCTCAAGCCACCTGGCCAGACCCCACAAGTAGATTCTCCTGAAGCCATCACCTCAGCTCTGCTCTGTGCCGGCAAGAACACAGGGGGTGCCCCTGCCACCCCCTTTCTCACAGTCCCACACCCCTCCAGCCAGGTTTTCCTAGGAGAGCTGCTTGCTGGGATCCCTTTTTCCCCTCAATCCTCTGCTTTGTGTGTGTTGTTCCAGCGGGAGCTGAGGGAGCAGCTGCAGGGGCTGCAGGAGAGCGAGCGCGGCCACACCGAGGCCCTGCACCTCCTCAAGCGGCAGCTGGCCGAGACCAAGGTATGGATGGGGACACAGCACCACCCCCCAGGGGCTGGGAACAGACCCCTGACCCCCACCCCAGCCCTTCCTGAGCTCCCCACACTGGGCAGGGACAGGAACTGGGATCCATCCTCATCCCTACCTCCTCTGAGCCTTACAAACCTGATTCTGCCACCTCCAAAGCCCCCAGAGTCCACAGTATGGTGGATCTGCCTCATCTTTCCCTTCCTGACACCCCCAAGGTCCAGAGCTTGATGGACCTGCCTCATCTTCTCCTTCCTGACACTCCCAAAGTCCACAGTGTGGTGGATCTCTCCCATCTTTTCCTTCCTGACACCCCAAAGTCCATGGTTTGATAGATCTGCCTCATCCTCTCCTTCCTGACACCCTCAAAGTCCACAGCTTGGTGGATCTAAGGTCTCTTCCAACCTGGTTTATTCTATGTATTCTATATATGTATTCTATCTGTCCCATGGCACATGGAGCCATGGTTTAGTTGTCAGGAGATGTTAGGTATTAGGTCATAGGTTGGACTTGATGATCTCTGAGGTCTTTTCCAACCTGGTTGGTTCTATGATTCTCTCTTTTCCTTCTTGACATCCCCAAGGTCCACAGTGTGGTGGATCTCTCCCATCTTTTCCTTCCTGACACCCCAAAGTCCATGGTTTGATAAATCTGCCTCATCCTCTCCTTCCTGACACCCTCAAAGTCCACAGCTTGGCAGATCTGTCCCATCCTCCCTGACCCCCTCAAAGTCCACAGTGTGGGGGATCTGTCCCATGGCACTTGGAGTCATGGTTTAGTTGTCAGGAGGTGCTAGGGATCAGGTCATAGGTTGGTTGGACTGGATGATCTCTGAGGTCTTTTCCAACCTGGTTGATTCTAGGATTCTATCCTTCCCTTCCTGACACCCCCAAAGTCCACAGTGTGATGGATCTGCCTCATCCTTCCCTTCCTGACACCCCCAAAGTCCACAGTGTGATGGATCTGCCTCATCCTTCCCTTCCTGACACCCCCAAAGTCCACAGTGTGATAGATCTGCCTCATCCTTCCCTTCCTGACACCCCAAAGTCCACAGTGTGATGGATCTGCCTCATCCTTCCCTTCCTGACACCCCCAAAGTCCACAGTGTGATGGATCTGCCTCATCTTTCCCTTCCTGACACCCTCAAGGTCCACAGTGTGATGGATCTGCCTCATCCTCTCCTTCCTGATACCTCAAAGTCCACAGTGTGGTGGATCTGTCCCATGGCACTTGGAGCCATGGTTTAGTTGTCAGGAGGTGCTAGGGATCAGGTCATAGGTTGGACTGGATGATCTCTGAGGTCCTTTCCAACCTGGTTGATTCTAGGATTCTATCCTTCCCTTCCTGATACCCCCAAAGTCCACAGCTTGGCAGATCTGTCCCATCCTCCCTGACCCCCTCGAAGTCCACAGTGTGATGGATCTGCCCCATCTTTCCCTTCCTGACACCCCCAAAGTCCACAGTGTGATGGATCTGCCCCATCTTTCCCTTCCTGACACCCCCAAAGTCCACAGTGTGATGGATCTGCCCCATCTTTCCCTTCCTGACACCCCAAAGTCCACAGTGTGATGGATCTGCCCCATCCTCTCCTTCCTGACACCCCAAAGTCCACAGTGTGATGGATCTGCTTCATCTTTCCCTTCCTGACACCCCCAAAATCCACAGGGTGATGGATCTGCCTCATCCTTCTCTTCCTGACACCCCAAAGTCCACAGCTTGGCAGATCTGTCCCATCCTCCCTGACCCCCCCAAAGTCCACAGTGTGATGGATCTACCTCATCCTTCCCTTCCTGACACCCCCAAAGTCCACAGTGTGATGGATCTGCTTCATCTTCCCCTTCCTGACACCCCCAGAGCCTCAGCAGGTTGGCAAAGCCACTCCTCAGGCAGCTGATCCTGCTTGGATTGCCCTGGGAGCAGCTTTTATTTGCCTTATTCATTCATTTTTCTCTGCTATTTCTCTTCCTCCCCCTGCTCAGGGAGGGGCAGAGACCTCTCCAGCCCCAGCAGCCAGCCATGGAGGAGTCTCCAGGATTTCTATGGGGGGGTGTGTGTCAAAGATCCATAATGGGATGCTTGGAGAATCCAGAATTATTTGGGGAATTCTGGAGTTCTGGAGTAGTCAGGACAGGGTGTTTTTTTTTTGGGGGGGGGGGTCCTGACCTCTTTCTGACCCCCCTAAAAGTCTTCAGCCAAGAGCCTGTGGAAGATGATGAGGGAATTGTTTGGGCTGATGGGGCTGGGGGAGGTATTTTGGGAATGATGGATTCATGGAGGGGTTGGAGCAGGTTTTGGGTGTGCTGACCCTCACCTAGCCTCCTCAAGTCCTCAGCCAAGAGCCTGCAGGTGACAATCATGAGGGAATCATTTGGGCTCACAAGGGTGTGGGGGCTTATTTTGGGAGGAATAGAGTAGAGTAGAGTAGAGTAGAGTAGAGTAGAGTAGAATAGAATAGACCAGACCAGGTTGGAAGAAACCTTCAAGATCATCGTGTCCAACCCATCAACCAATCCAACCCACCTAAACAACTAACCCATGGCACCAAGCACCCCAGCAAGTCTCCTCCTGAACACCTCCAATGATGGTGACTACACCACCTCCCTGGGCAGCACATTCCAATGGGCAATCACTCTCTCTGTGTAGAACTTCCTCCTAACCTCCAGCCTAAACCTCCCCTGGCACAGCTTGAGACTGTGTCCTCTTGTTCTGGTGCTGGGTGCCTGGGAGAAGAGCCCAACCCCCCCCTGGCTCCAACCTCTCTTCAGGGAGTTGGAGAGAGCAAGAAGGTCTCCCCTGAGCCTCCTCTTCTCCAGGCTAAGCAACCCCAGCTCCCTCAGCCTCTCCTCACAGGGCTGTGCTCCAGACCCCTCCCCAGCTTTCTTGCCCTTCTCTGGACACCTTCCAGCAGCTCAACCTCTTTCCTAACCTGAGGAGCCCAGAACTGGACACAGGACTCAAGGTGTGGCCTAAGCAGTGCAGTGTACAGGGGCAGAATGACCTCCCTGCTCCTGCTGGCCACACTGTTCCTGATGCAGGCCAGCATGCCATTGGCCCTCTTGGCTGCCTGGGCACACTGCAGGCTCATGTTCAGCCTACCATCGACCAGCACCCCCAGGTCCCTCTCTGCCTGGCTGCTCTCAGCCACTCTGCCCCCAGCCTGTAGCTCTGCCTGGGGTTGTTGTGGCCAATGTGCAGAACCTGGCACTTGGATGTGTTCAATCTCCTGCCCTTGGCCTCTGCCCATCTGGCCAGCCTGTGTGTGGATTCACGGAGGGCTTGGAGCAGGTTTTGGGATGTCCTGACTGCCTCCTGTGCTCCTGAAGTCTTCATCTGAGAGTCCATGAGTGGTGGTTGGGGAATTGTTTGGGTTCACAGGGCTGGGGGAGGTTATTTTGGGAATGATGGATTCATGGTGGGCTTGGAGCAGGTTTTGGAGGTCCTGAGCCTCACCTGTCCCCAAAAGTCCTCAGCCAAGAGCCTGTGGGTGATGCTTGGAGAACTGTTTAGACTCACAGGGCTGTGGGGGTTTATTTTGGGAGTTATGAATTCATGATGGGCTTGGAGCAGGTTTTGGAGCTCCTGACCCTTACCTGTCCCCAAAAGTCCTCAGCCAGGAGCCTGCAGGTGACAATCATCAGGGAATTGTTTGGACTCACAGGGATGGGGGGGTGTATTTTGGGAGTTATGGATTCCTGGAGGGCTTGGAGCAGGTTTTGGGATGTCCTGAGCCTCACCTGTCCCCAAAAGTCCTCAGCCAAGAGCCTGTGGGTGAAGCTTGGAGAGCTGTTTGGGTTCACAGGGCTGTGGGGGATTATTTTGGGAGTTATGGATTCATGATGGGCTTGGAGAAGGTTTTGGAGCTCCTGACCCTTACTGTCCCCAAAAGTCATCAGCCAAGAGCCTGCAGGTGACAGTCACAAGGGAACTGTTTGAGTTCACAGGGCTGTGGGTGTTTGTTTTGGGAGTTATGGATTCATGATGGGCTTGGAGCAGGGTTTGGAGCGTCTGACCCTTACCTGTCCCCAAAAGTCCTCAGCCAGGAGCCTGCAGGTGACAGTCACAAGGGAACTGTTTGTGCTCACAGGGCTGTGGGGGATTATTTTGGGAGTTATGGATTCCTGGAGGGCTTGGAGTAGGTTTTGGAGGTCCTGAGCCTCACCTGTCCCCAAAAGTCCTCAGCCAAGAGCCTGTGGGTGATGCTTGGAGAACTGTTTGGGTTCACAGGGCTGTGGAGGTTTATTTTGGGAGTTATGCATTCATGATGGGATTGGAGCAGGGTTTGGAGTTCCTGACCCTTACTGTCCCCAAAAGTCCTCAGCCAGGGGCCTGCAGGTGACAATCATCAGGGAATTGTTTGGACTCACAGGGATGGGGGGGTGTATTTTGGGAGTTATGGATTCCTGGAGGGCTTGGAGCAGGTTTTGGGATGTCCTGAGCCTCACCTGTCCCCAAAAGTCCTCAGCCAAGAGCCTGTGGGTGAAGCTTGGAGAGCTGTTTGGGTTCACAGGGCTGTGGGGGGTTATTTTGGGAGTTATGGATTCATGATGGGCTTGGAGAAGGTTTTGGAGCTCCTGACCCTTACTGTCCCCAAAAGTCATCAGCCAGGAGCCTGCAGGTGACAATCATCAGGGAACTGTTTGGGCTCACAGGGCTGTGGGGGTTAATTTTGGGAGTTATGGATTCATGGAAGGGTTGGAGCAGGTTTTGGGATGTCCTACTGCCTCCTGTGCTCCTGAAGTCTTCATCTGAGAGTCCATGAGTGGTGGTTGGGGAATTGTTTGGGTTCACAGGGCTGGGGGAGGTTATTTTGGGAATGATGGATTCATGATGGGCTTGGAGAGGTTTTTTTAAGGTGTCCTGACCCCCATTTGCCCCTAAAACCCTCAGCCAGGAGCCTGCAGGTGACAGCCATCAGGGAACTGTTTGTGCTCACAGGGCTGTGGGGTTTTATTTGGGAGTTATGGATTCCTGGAGGGCTTGGAGCAGGTTTTGGAGGTCCTGAGCCTCACCTGTCCCCAAAAGTCCTCAGCCAAGAGCCTGTGGGTGATGCTTGGAGAACTGTTTGGGTTCACAGGGCTGTGGGGGTTTATTTTGGGAGTTATGGATTCCTGGAGGGCTTGGAGCAGGGTTTGGAGCTCCTGACCCTTACCTGTCCACAAAATTCCTCACCCAGGGGCCTGCAGGTGACAATCATGAGGGAATTGTTTGGGCTCACAGGGCTTTGGGAGGTTATTTGGGGAATGATGGATTCATGATGGGCTTGGAGCAGGTTTTGGAGGTCCTGAGCCTCACCTGTCCCCAAAAGTCCTCAGCCAAGAGCCTGTGGGTGATGCTTGGAGAACTGTTTGGGTTCACAGGGCTGTGGGGGTTTGTTTTGGGAGTTATGGATTCATGATGGGCTTGGAGCAGGTTTTGGAGCTTCTGGCCCTTACCTGTCCCCAAAAGTCCTCAGCCAGGAGCCTGCAGGTGACAATCATCAGGGAACTGTTTGGGCTCACAGGGCTGTGGGGGTTAATTGTGGGAGTTAGGGATTCATGGAAGGGTTGGAGCAGGGTTTGGGTGTCCTGACCCTCCCCTGTCCTCCCCTAGTCGTCAGCCAAGAGCCTGCGGGTGACGATCGGGGAGGCCTTCGAGCGGCTGCACCGGCTGCTGCTGGAGCGGCAGAAGGCGATGCTGGAGGAGCTGGAGGCAGACACTGCCAGGACCCTGAGGGACATCGAGCAGAAGATCCAAAGCTACAGCCGGCAGCTGCGCCAGGTGCAGGAGGGCAGCCAGATCCTGCAGGAGCGCCTGGCCGAAGCCGACAAGCACACCTTCCTGGCCGGCCTCGCCTCCCTGCCCGAGTGGTGGGTGGCACCGGCCTGCCCCGAGCTCTCCCCTCTCCCCTCCCCTTCTCTTCTGCCTGCTCGAGAGCACAGAGCCACAGAGCTGCTGCAGGCTGTGGAACGTCTCCCTGTGAGGCCAGGCTGAGGGAGCTGGGAGCAGAGGAGCCTGAGGGCTGCCCCCGTTGCTGGGGATAAAGATCACAGAACCACAGAGCTGTCAGGGTTGGAAGGGAGCTCAAGGCTCAGCCAGCTCCAAGCCCCTGCCATGGGCAGGGACACCTCACACCACAGCAGGTTGCTCACAGCCACCTCCAGCCTGGCTGCAAACACCTCCAGGCAGGAGGCTTCCACCACCCCCTGGGCAACCTGGGCCAGGCTCTCACCACCCTCCTGGGGAACAACTTCTTCCTCACATCCAATCTCAATCTCCCCACTTCTGGGTTTGCTCCATCCCCCCCAGTCCTATCATTACCTGACACCCTCAAAAGTCCCTCCCCAGATGTGCAGGGCTGGAGCCAGGCTCTGCTCAGGGATGTCCAAGGACAGCACAAGGGGCACTGGGGGCAAGCTGGAGCAGAGGAGGTGCTGTGGGAACAGGAGGGGAAACTGTCCCTGTGAGGCTGCTGGAGCCCTGGAGCAGGCTGCCCAGAGAGGTTGTGGAGTCTCCTGCTCTGGAGAGCTTCCAAACCCACCTGGGTGTGCTCCTGTGTGACCTGCCCTGGGTGCCCCACTGGGGAGTTGGTCTCCAGGGATCCCTTCTTATGTTTCTGTGCTTCTGTGGTCTCTCCTTCATAGGTTGAAGGGGAAGATCCATGAGACCAACCTGACCTACGAGGACTTCCCCACCTCCAAGTACATGGGCCCGCTGCAGTACACCATCTGGAAGTCCCTCTTCCAGGACATCCATCCTGGTGAGGGGTGGGGATGGGGCCAGGGGGGCCTCTGTGGCAGCTAGGGACAAGGACATCACTACTGAGGAAGTGGGACAACATGAGTGAGGAATGGGGACACACCAGTGAGGGATAGGAATAGGGGACAAAGACATCATCAGTGAAGGATGGGGAGGTACCAGTGAGGGATGAGGGGGGTCCCTGTGACAGCTGGGGGCAGGGACATCACAGTTGAGGAGCTGGGACAATGTGAGTGAGGGATGGGGACCCACCAGCAAGGGATGGGGATGTACCAGTGAGGGATTGAGACATTGGTGGTGAGGGACAGGGACTCGGTGGTGAGAAGTAAGGATGGGAGTGTCCCAGAGTGGGATTGTAATGGGACATCACCAGTGATGGATGGGGATCCCCTGGTGAGGGGTGGGAATATCCCTGGTGAGGGATGGGAATATCCCTGGTGAAAGTTAGGGGTGTGCCAGCGAGACATGAGGACAGGGTCAGTGAAGGTTGAAGTTGTCACTGGCAGGGGATGAGGACTTGCCTGTGAGGGACAGGGACACCACCAGTGGAAGTTGGGGATGTCACCAGCAAGGAGTGGGGAGGTGTTGATGAGGGGTGAGGATGGGAAAGCCACCAATGAGGGAGGGGGACCAACAGTAAAGGAAGAGAATGGGGACTTCACCAGCTGGGGATGGGGATGCCACTGCCAGGGATGAGGACATCACTGGTGTGTGATGGGCACCCAATGCTGGGGGAAGAGGATGCACCAGTGAGGGATGGGGATGGGAATGTGAGCAGTGAGGGATGGGGATGGAAGTGTCAGCAGTGAGGGAAGGGAATGGGAATGTGAGCAGTGAGGGATGGGGATGGGAATGTCACTGATGAGGGAAGGGAATGGGAATGTCAGCAGTGAGGGCTGGGGATGGAAATGTCAGCAGTGAGGGATGGGGATGTCACTGATGAGGGAAGGGAATGGGAATGTCAGCAGTGAGGGCTGGGGATGGAAATGTCAGCAGTGAGGGATGGGGATGTCACTGATGAGGGAAGGGAATGGGAATGTCAGCAGTGAGGGATAGGGATGGGAACGTGAGCAGTGAGGGATGGGGATGGGAATGTCAGCAGTGAGGGATGGGGATGGAAGTGTCAGCAGTGAGGGAAGGGAATGGGAATGTGAGCAGTGAGGGATGGGGATGGGAATGTCACTGATGAGGGAAGGGAATGGGAATGTCAGCAGTGAGGGATGGGGATGGGAATGTGAGCAGTGAGGGATGGGGATGGGAATGTGAGCAGTGAGGGAAGGGAATGGGAATGTGAGCAGTGAGGGATAGGGATGGGAATGTGAGCAGTGAGGGATGGGGATGGGAATGTCAGCAGTGAGGGATGGGGATGTCACTGATGAGGGAAGGGGATGGGAATGTCAGCAGTGAGGGATAGGGATGGGAATGTCAGCAGTGAGGGATAGGGATGGGAATGTCAGCAGTGAGGGATGGGGATGGAAATGTCAGCAGTGAGGGAAGGGAATGGGAATGTCAGCAGTGAGGGATGGGGATGGGAATGTCACTGACGAGGGAAGGGAATGGGAATGTCAGCAGTGAGGGATGGGGATGGGAATGTGAGCAGTGAGGGAAGGGAATGGGAATGTCAGCAGTGAGGGATGGGGATGGGAATGTCACTGACGAGGGAAGGGAATGGGAATGTCAGCAGTGAGGGAAGGTGAGGGGTGGTGATGTGCTGATGAGTTCCCCCCAGTGACCTTCTCCACACACCACAGAGCTTTGCAAGCCAGGAGGGCAAAGCCACCTGTGCTGGGCCCTGGTTCTGCGCTGACCCTTGCGTGTGCTCCCCCCGCCCCCACCTGTGCCCCCTCCAGTGCCGGCCGCCCTGACGCTGGACCCCGGCACCGCTCACCACCGCCTGATCCTCTCCGACGACTGCACCATCGTGGCCTACGGCAACCTGCACCCGCAGCCGCTGCAGGACTCCCCCCGGCGCTTCGACGTGGAGGTGTCGGTGCTGGGCTCGGAGGCCTTCGGCGCGGGGGTGCACTACTGGGAGGTGGTGGTGTCAGAGAAGACGCAGTGGATGATCGGCCTGGCCCACGAGGCCGTCAGCAGGAAGGGCAGCATCCAGATCCAGCCCAGCCGCGGCTTCTACTGCATCGTGATGCACGACGGCAACCAGTACAGCGCCTGCACCGAGCCCTGGACGCGGCTCCACGTCAGCGGCAAGCTGGAGAAGGTCGGAGTCTTCCTCAACTACGACCAGGGGCTGCTCATCTTCTACAACGCCGACGACATGTCCTGGCTCTACACCTTCCGCCAGCGCTTCCCGGGCAAGCTCTGCTCCTACTTCAGCCCCGGGCAGAGCCATGCCAACGGCAAGAACGTGCAGCCCCTGCGCATCAGCACCGTCCGCATCTGAGGGGGCACCGCCAGACCCCTCCCCCCTGTGCATCAGCACCGTCCGCATCTGAGGGGACACTGCTGGACCCCTTCCCCCCAGCATCAGCACAGTCCGCATCTGAGGGGGCACTGCCAGGCTCCCCCCCAGCATCAGCACCGTCCGCATCTGAGGGGGCACCACTGGAGCCCTCCCCCCCAGCATCAGCACTGTCTGCATCTGAGGGGGCACTGCCGGAGCCCTCCCCCCTGTGCATCAGCACCATCCGCATCTGAGGGGGCACCACTGGAGCCCTCCCCCCCAGCATCAGCACCGTCTGCATCTGAGGGGGCACTGCCAGGCTCCCCCCCAGCATCAGCACCGTCCGCATCTGAGGGGGCACCACTGGAGCCCTCCCCCCCAGCATCAGCACTGTCTGCATCTGAGGGGGCACCACTGGAGCCCTCCCCCCCAGCATCAGCACCGTCTGCATCTGAGGGGGCACTGCCAGGCTCCCCCCCAGCATCATCACCGTCCGCATCTGAGGGGGCACCGCCGGAGCCCTCCCCCCCAGCATCAGCACCGTCCGCATCTGAGGGGGCACAACTGGAGCCCTCCCCCCCAGCATCAGCACTGTCTGCATCTGAGGGGGCACCACCAGGCTCCCCCCCAGCATCATCACCGTCCGCATCTGAGGGGGCACCGCCGGAGCCCTCCCCCCTGGCATCAGCACCGTCCGCATCTGAGGGGTCACTGCCGGAGCCCTCCCCCCTGGCATCAGCACCGTCCACATCTGCGGGGACACTGCTGGACCCCTTCCCCCCAGCATCAGCACTGTCTGCATCTGAGGGGGGCACCGCCGGAGCCCTCCCCCCTGGCATCAGCACCATCTGCATCTGAGGGGACACTGCTGGACCCCTCCCACCTGGCATCAGCACCGTCCGCATCTGAGGGGGGCACCGCCGGGCTCCCCCCCAGCATCAGCACTGTCTGCATCTGAGGGGGCACTGCTGGACCCCTCCCCCCCCCGGCATCAGCACCGTCTGCATCTGAGGGGGCACTGCCAGAGCCCTCCCCGCCAGCATCAGCACCGTCCGCATATGAGGGGGCACCACTGGGCTACCCCCCTGGCATCAGCACCGTCCGCATCTGAGGGGGCACTGCCAGGCTCCCCCCCAGCATCAGCACCATCCGCATCTGAGGGGGCACTGACAGACTCCTACCCCGCTGTGAGGAGCTCCTCTGGCTGCTGGCACTGGCCCCAGTGCCCACTCCACCCCCACCTCAGGCTGGTGGTTGCAGGGGGGCATGGGTGCCAGGGATGCATGGGGCAGGGTGGGGGCAGGGTGGGGGCCGGGCTGCTGCAATAAAAGGATTCAGAGAGATGGGACTGGGTGGTGGAGGAGCCCAGAGGGTGGCACTGGGTTGGGCTGCACCATGGTGCCATGGGTGCTGGGTCATGCCGGAGGGACTGAGTTATGCCATGTGTGCAGTGCCATGCTATGGTGGGGCGTGCCATACCTGGTATGGCACTGTGCCATAGTGTGCCATGCCATATGTACAGCACTGTGCTGTAGTGTGTCATGTCATGCATACAGTGCCATACTATGGTGTGCCATGCCATATGTATGGCACAGTGCCATTGTGTGCCATGCCATATGTACAGTGCCATGCTATGGTGTACCATGCCCTGGGAATGGCACTGTGCCACTGTGTGCCATGCCATGCATACAGTGACATGCCATAGTGTGCCATGCTGTACACATGACCCTGTGCCATGCATACAGTGCCATGCCATACCTATGGCACCATGCCATGGTGTGCCTTGCCATGACATATGTACCTCACTGTGGCATCTGGCACGGCACTGTGCCATGCCATGTATACTGTGCCATGCTGTAACTATGGCACTGCTGTGGCACACTGTGTTGTGCCATCCATGCAGCATTGTGCTACCAGGCACTGTGCTGTGCCATGCCCATGAACATGGCATGGTTTCATAGTGCATCACACAGTGCCATGGTGTGCCACACTCTGCACCCTGCCCTGTACATCCTGTGCTGTAGCTTGGTGCACAGTGCCATGGTGTGCCACACCATGCACCCTGCCCTGTCCATCCTGTGCCATGGTGTGGCACACCATGCACCCTGCCCTGTACATCCTGTGCTGCACCTAGGTGCACAGTGCCATGGTGTGCCACACCATGCACCCTGCCCTGTACTTCCTGTGCCATGGTGTGCCACACTCTGCACCCTGCCCTGTACATCCTGTGCTGTAGCTTGGTGCACAGTGCCATGGTGTGCCACACTCTGCACCCTGCCCTGTACATCCTGTGCCATGGTGTGCCACACTCTGCACCCTGCCCTGTACGTCCTGTGCCATGGTGTGCCACACTCTGCACCCTGCCCTGTACATCCTGTGCCATGCTGTTCCTGCTGTGCTGTACCTTGGTGCACAGAGGTACTGCCCTGTGCCATGGTGTGCCATGTGCCACACTGTCACAGCCCTGGGGACACCAGGGAGGAGTCTCCATAGGGGGTGGTGCCTATGTGTGGGAGCAGTTCCCATAGAGGGGATGGTGCCCGTGGGGCAGTGCCATGGGGAAGGGCTGGGGGGCAGTGTGTATATAGGGGGGGCTGTGACACAGGGCCCTGTGTGGCTGTGTAGGGGGTGATGTGTACAGGCTGTGATGTGCAGGGCCATAAAGAGAGTGTAATATAAGTGGGGGTGGAATGTATGGGGGAGTGATGTGTAGGGATGAGATATAGAGGGGGTGGGCTCCATGGGGGATGGGCTGTATGGGGATTGAGGACTATAGGGGGTGGGCTATATGGGGGTCTGATGTGTAGGGATGGGATATAGAGGGGGTGGACTCCATGGGGGATGGGCTGTATGGGGATTGAGGACTATAGGGGGTGGGCTATATGGGGGTCTGATGTGTAGGGATGGGATATAGAGGGGGTGGGCTTCATGGGGGGATGGGCTGTATGGGGATTAAGGACTATAGGGGGTGGGCTATATGGGGGTCTGATGTATAGGGATGGGATATAGAGGGGGTGGACTCCATGGGGGATGGGTTGTATGGGGATTGAGGACTATAGGGGGTGGGCTATATGGGGGTCTGATGTGTAGGGATGGGATATAGAGGGGGTGGGCTCCATGTGGGATAGGCTGTATGGGGATTGAGGACTATAGGGGGTGGGCTCTACAGGGGATGTAATGTATAGGGGTAGGGGTCCATAGGGAGTGGACTATACTGGGGGGGTGATGTATAGGGATGGGATGTAGACAGGGCTAGGCTCTACAGAGGGTGAGCTATATGGGGCTGGGAACTATAGGGGTGGGCTATAGAGGGGGTGTGATGTATAGGGATGGGATATAAAGGGTGTGGGCTCTGTAGGGGATGGGCTGTATGGGGATAGTGGGTGAGCTGTACAGGAGGTGAGGTACAGGGACATGTATATAGGGGTGGGCTCTGTAGGGGGTGTAATATATAGGGGTGGGCTGTTTAGGGGGGGCTATATGGGGGTAGAGGGTGAGCTGTACAAGGGTGTCATGCATAGGGGTGAGAGACCTATAGAGGAGAGGGCTCTGTAAAGGATGTCATGTATGGGGTAAGGCTCTGTGGGGAGTGGGCTGTACAGGGGATGAGGCATAGGAGTGTGGTGTATGGAGGGGGCTGTACAGGAGATGCCATAGTGGGGGGCTCTGTGAGCTGTAGGGGGGGTGATGTATAGGGGTGTGAGATACAGGTGTGGGCTCTACAGGGGGTGTGCTATATAGGGGTGTGTTGTTTAGGGGGTGATGCCCACAGGGGTGGGCTGTGCAGGGGATATGTACAGGGGTGGAGTGTTTGAGGGGTGCACTACCCGGGGTAAGGCTCTCGGGGGGGGGGGGGGAGCTGTGCAGGGGTGGAGTGTTTGAGGGGTGCACTACCCGGGGTAAGGCTCTGTGCGGGGGGAGCTGTGCGGGGGTGGAGTGTTTGAGGGGTGCACTATTCGGGGTAAGGCTCTTTGCGGGGGGAGCTGTGCAGGGGTGGAGTGTTTGAGGGGTGCACTACCCGGGGTAAGGCTCTGTGCGGGGGGAGCTGTGCAGGGGTGGAGTGTTTGAGGGGTGCACTACCCGGGGTAAGGCTCTGTGCGGGGGGAGCTGTGCGGGGGTGGAGTGTTTGAGGGGTGCACTACCCGGGGTAAGGCTCTGTGCGGGGGGAGCTGTGCGGGGGTGGAGTGTTTGAGGGGTGCACTACCCGGGGTAAGGCTCTGTGCGGGGGGAGCTGTGCGGGGGTGGAGTGTTTGAGGGGTGCACTACCCGGGGTAAGGCTCTCTGCGGGGGGAGCTGTGCGGGCTGCGGTATGGAGGGGCGCGGGGGCCTCACCCTCTGCAGCTCTCCGCCCGCACAGCAGGTGGCGCTGCCGCACCCGCAGCGGCGGCGCGGCGCATGCGCAGCGTGACGGAGCGGGGTGCGCCTCGCCGCCATCTTGCCCCGGGCCGGGCCCCGCCGGTACTGCGGAGCGGGGGGGCGGAAAGGAGGGGGAACGGGAGGCTGTGAGGGGACGTTGAGGGGCTCCCGGGGCGGGGGGGGGGGGAGGGGGACTGCGGGGTGTTGCTGAGGGGAAGCCGTGGGGCACAGGGGGCTGTGGGACTGGAGAGGGGGGGCTGTGGGGTCCGGGGGCTCTGTGAGGGGGTTGGGGGAGGGGGTCTGGGGAGGCTGTGGGGTCCGGGGGCTTTCTGAGAGGTTGGGGGGGCTGGAGGTGCGCCGCTCCCTATGGGGCTGGAGGAGAGCTTGTGGGACTCGATCGTTGGGGGGGGCTGTGGGGCACAGCTGGGGTGTTATGGGGAGAGTCTGGGGGGCTGAGGATGCTCGTGGGGGGCACCTGTGGAGCTCAGGCTATGGGGGGGGCGGGGCCTATGAGACCTTAGCTTGGCTGAGGGCACTGCGGGGCAGGGGTAGAGCGGCAGGCCTGGAGGGGCTGCCCGCGGGGCTCTGCGGGGCGGTGGGGAGGGGCGGGGCTGCCCGCGGGGCTGGATGCGGGTGGGGGGGCTGCTCGCGGGGCTGGGGGCGGTGGGGAGGGGCTGCCCGTGTGGCTGTGCGGGGTGACCGCCCCGGTGCCGCCGCAGCCATGGAGCCCAGCGGGGCGGGGCGCAAGGAGCGGCCGAAGCCGCGGGAGCCGGCGGCGCGCCTGGAGAAGGCCAAGCAGAAGTCGGCGCAGACGGAGCTGAAGCAGAGGCAGAGGGCGGAGGTGAGCGAGCCGCGCTCGGCGGGCACCGGGCGAGCTGGCAGCGCTGGGGGGCTCAGCCCTTCACCCTCCCCCCATCGCCTCTTTCTGCCCCCCTCCCGCAGATCTATGCCCTCAACCGAGTGATGACCGAGCTGGAGCAGCAGCAGTTCGACTCCTTCTGCAAACAGATGCAGGGCTCTGGGGAGTGAGGGGGCACACGCAGCCCCCTCCCCTCCAACTGACCCTCGACCCCCCCACACACACATCTGCCGCCCCCCCCCCCCCTTCTTTTTTAATCCCTTTGTTATTTATTATCTAATGACTGCTCCTTTTTTTTATATGTGCACACAAATAAAATCTGGTGCTTGCTCTTTCCCCCTGGCTCCTGCTTCCTCGGTGGCTCCGGCCCCAGCTCGCTGCCGGCTGGGAATAGCGTGGGGGGAGGCCAGGCTGGGGCTGGGTGCCAGAGCAGCTGCAGCCACCAGCTGCCAGCTCTGTCCCAACTCGCACCCAGCTGGACCTGCACCACCGCTGCCCTGCCGAGGGGGGAAGGATCCTGCCCTGCCCAGGGGGGAGCAATCCTGCCCTGCCGAGGTGAAGGATTCTGCCCTGCGAAGGGGGGAAAGATCCTGCCGTGCCAGAGGGGAGCAATCCTGCCCTGCTGAGGCAAAGGATCCTGCCCTGCCAAGGGGGGAAAGATCCTGCCGTGCCAGAGGGGAGCAATCCTGCCCTGCCAGGGGGAAGGATTCTGCCAGGGGGAACGATCCTGCCCTGCTGAGGGGAAGGATCCTGCCCTGCTGAGGGGAAGGATCCTGCCCCACTGATGGGAAGGCTCCTGCCCTGCCAAAGGGAAGGCTCCTGCCCTGCTGAGGCGAAGGATCCTGCCCTGCCGAGGGGGGAAGGCTCCTGCCCTGCCAAGGGGGGAGTGATCCTGCCCTGCCGAGGGAGGAAGGATCCTGCCCTGCCGAGGGAGGAAGGATCCTGCCCTGCCAAGGGCAGAAGGATTCTGCCCTGCCAAGTGGGGAAGGCTCCTGCCCTGACAAGGGGCAAAGGATCCTGCCCTGCCGAGGGGGGAAGGATCCTGCCCTGCCAAGGGGCAAAGGATCCTGCCCTGCGAAGGGGAAGGCTCCTGCCCTGCTGATGTGAAGGCTCCTGCCCTGCCAAGGGGAAGGATCCTGCCCTGCCAAGGGGGAAAGGATCCTGCCCTGCTGAGGTGAAGGATCCTGCCAGGGGGGAAGGCTCCTGCCCCGCCGGCGCCTGGAGGTGGCTGCTCCGTGGGGCTGCGTCCAGCCCTCGCAGCTGCTCGCGCCGCAGGAGCCTCCCTGGGGACCCCCTGAGTGTTTCACTCGGCTCAAGGTTTGACCTTCGCTTCCTTCCTCCACCCACACGCCCTCTGCTTTGTCCAGCAGCCTCTGGTTTTCCAGAAGGCCTGGATCCATGCCTTCAAACCCTTCTCCCCTCCTCCCTCCCCCTCCACCCCAGTGAGCAGACACCAAGGGGGACGTTGGAAAACCAAACACATTGGAGAGGTTATTTCCCTCCAGTGAAGGGTGAGATAATAAACAGCAAAGTGCTGCTTGGTGAATCAAGTCTCCAAAGCCCTCTGGAGAGTTGGTTGGGGGCTTCCTTGCCTAGAGGAAGAGTTGTCCTTGGTTTTTTTTTGGGGGGAGGGGGGTGTTTAAACCTCCCTCTTGTAATAAATGGTGTGTGTGGTGGGAATGGTTCCTCAGTTCCATGTGGTCCCTGCACGGGGAAGGGTTTGGGGGTTCCTGGAGCAGGGTAGTTCGTACAACACAGGTTTGCTGACACCCCCATGAGAGGGACAGGGCGTGGGAAGGGTGTTTTGGGGCTCCCCCAGGGCAAAGCCTTTCCCTGCACTCATTTTTTTCCCCTTTTCTAAGCAGGCTCCCTCCGAGGCCGGGATGCAGTCAAAAGGTTGAAGGGGAGATGCTTGGTGAAGGAGGCAGCAGCACCCCAGAGCGAGGAGGAAGAGGAAGGCTTTACTGGGCATTAGGTGAAGGCACAGGTTAGGTTTCACAGCTCCAGATGGCAAAGGGGAAGACAATGTAGGATATCGACCAGGCCAGGAAATAGACCGAGGCCACTGCCGCCGGCGAGAAGAGGACAGCAACCACCCCTGTGGGATTGGGAAGAGCCTTTGGGACCTGCCCCTCGCTTCTCCTCCCCTGCCTGGGAGGGTTTGGTCACCTCTGCCTTCAGCCTCAGCCTTACCTCCAGCATAAACTGCTTTCTTCCAGAGCTGGGACTCCAGCACCTTGTCGTGAGGGTAGAGCCCCTGGTCCACCATGAAGAGGATCATGATGGCAGCGGTGACGCGCAGCAGGGTGATGTCCCCCCCCAGCAGCAGGAAGGTCCCCACCAGCAGCGAGGAGGCGTAGGGACAGGGCAGCCCCCGGTAGGTGAAAGGGATCCCTGCTGGGTGCCAAAAAGTCAGCCTTGGGGGGGGAAAACCAGCTGGAAACCCCCCCAAAAAAATCCCAAATCCACAAAAAAAATCCCTAAATCACTCCATACCCCCCCCAAATCACCCTCAAAAAAACCAAATCACCCCAAAAATCACACCCCAAAAATAAAGTCACTGCAAAAAAAACCCCAAATCACCCCAAAAAAAACCCAAATCACCCCCCCCAAAAAAATAGTCATTGCAAAAAACACCCAAATCACCCCCCAAAAAAACCCAAATCACCCCCCCAACAAAATAAAGTCATTGCAAAAAACACCCAAATCACCCCCCAAAAAATAGTCACTGCAAAAAAACCCCAAATCACCCCAAAAAAAAACCAAATCACCCCCCAAAAAAAATAAAGTCATTGCAAAAAAGCCCCAAATCACCCCAAAAACTCCCAAATCATCCCCTCCAAACCCCCTCAAATCACTGCAAAACCCAAATCACCCCCTAAAAGCTCCTCAAATCACCCCCCAAATCACTGCAAAACAACCCAAATCACCCCCCAAAACCCCTCAAATCACCCCAAAAAACCCCAATCACCCCCCCAAAAAAATAGTCATTGAAAAAAAACCCAAATCACCCCAAAAAAACCCAAATCACCCCCCCAAAATAAAGTCACTGCAAAAAAAAAACCCAAATCACCCCCAAAATCACTCCATAAAACCCCAAATCACCCCCCAAATCCCCTCAAATATCCCCAAGCCACCCCCCAAAAAACCCAAATCACCCCAAAACCCTCAAATCACCCCCAAAATACCCAAATCACCCCCAAAATCACCCCAAAATATTCCCCAAATCACTTCATAAGACCCCAAATCACCCCCCAAACCCCTCAAATTACTCCCAAAACCCCAAATCACCCCAAAAAAGCCCCAAATCGCCCCTCAAAAACCACAAATCACTCCATAAAACCCCAAATCACCCCCCAAAACCCCTCAAGTCACCCCCAAAATCCCCAAGCCACCCCCAAAACCCCCAATCAGTCCATAAATACCCAAATCATCCCCAAAATCCTCAATTCACCCCAAAAAAACCCAAATCACCCCCTAAAGCCCCCTCAAGTCACCCCCAAAATAGTCAAATCACCCCAAAACCTCCAAATCATCCCCCCCAAACCCTCAAATCACTGCAAAATCACCCAGGTCACCCCCAAACCCCCTCAAATGACCCCCAAAAAACTCAAATCACTTAAAAACCCCCCAAGTTGCCCCCCAAAACCCCACAAATCACCCTCAAAAACCCCAAATCACCCCCCCCAAACCCCACAAATCACTCCATAAAACCCAAATCATCCCCCCAAACCCCCTCAAATCACCCCCAAAACCCCTCAAATCACTCCATAAAACCCCCTCAAATCTCCCCCAAACCCCCTCAAATCACCCCAAAAAAGCCCCAAATCACCCTCAAAAAACTCAAATCACTCCAAAACCCCTCAAATCACTCCAGAAAACCCCAAACCATCCCCCCCAAACCCTTCAAATCACTGCAAAATAACCCAAATCACCCCCAAACTACAAATCACTCTATAACCCCCAAATCACCCCAAAACCCCCAAATCATCCCCCCCAAACCCCCTCAAATCACTGCAAAACAACCCAAATCACCCACCAAAACCCCCTCAGATCACCCCCAAAATAGTCAAATCACCCCCAAACCACAAATCACTCCATAACCCCCAAATGCCCCCCAAAACCCCCAAATCATCCCCCCAAAACCCTCAAATCACTGCAAAACAACCCAAATCACCCCAAACCCCTCAAATCACTGCAAAATAACCCAAATCACCCCCAAAAATAGTCAAATCACCCCCCAAACCCCCTCAAATCACTGCAAAATATCCCAAATCACCCCCAAAAATAGTCAAATCACCCCCCAAACCCCCTCAAATCACTGCAAAATAACCCAAATCACCCCCCCAAACCCCCTCAAATCACTTCAAAACAACCCAAATTACCCCCAAAACCCCTCAAATCACCCCAAAATAACCCAAATCACCCCCAAACCCCCTCAAATCTCCCCCCAAACCCCCTCAAATCACCCCAAAAAAGCCCCAAATCACCCTAAAAAAACTCAAATCACCCCAAAAAAGCCCCAAATCACCCTCAAAAAACTCAAATCACCCCAAAAAAGCCCCAAATCACCCTCAAAAAACTCAAATCACCCCAAAAAAGCCCCAAATCACCCTCAAAAAACTCAAATCACCCCAAAAAAGCCCCAAATCACCCTCAAAAAACTCAAATCACCCCAAAACCCCTCAAATCACCCCAAAAAAACCCAAACCATCCCCCCAAACCCTTCAAATCACTGCAAAATAACCCAAATCACCCCCAAACTACAAATCACTCTATAACCCCCAAATCACCCCAAAACCCCCAAATCATCCCCCCCAAACCCCCTCAAATCACTGCAAAACAACCCAAATCACCCACCAAAACCCCCTCAGATCACCCCCAAAATAGTCAAATCACCCCCAAACCACAAATCACTCCATAACCCCCAAATGCCCCCCAAAACCCCCAAATCATCCCCCCCAAAACCCTCAAATCACTGCAAAACAACCCAAATCACCCCCAAATCCCTCAAATCACTGCAAAACAACCCAAATCACCCCCAAAAATAGTCAAATCACCCCCCAAACCCCCTCAAATCACTGCAAAATAACCCAAATCACCCCCAAACCCCCTCAAATCACTTCAAAACAACCCAAATTACCCCCAAAACCCCTCAAATCACCCCAAAATAACCCAAATCACCCCCAAACCCCCTCAAATCACCCCCAAAACCCCTCAAATCACTCCATAAAACCCCCTCAAATCTCCCCCAAACCCCCTCAAATCACCCCAAAAAAGCCCCAAATCACCCTAAAAAAACTCAAATCACCCCAAAAAAGCCCCAAATCACCCTCAAAAAACTCAAATCACCCCAAAACCCCTCAAATCACCCCAAAAAAAACCCAAATCATCCCCCCACACCCCCTCAAATCACTGCAAAATAACCCAAATCTCCCCCATACCACAAATCACTCCATAACCCACAAATCACCCCAAAACCCCCAAATCATCCCCCCCAAACCCCCTCAAATCACTGCAAAACAACCCAAATCATCCACCAAACCCCCCTCAGATCACCCCCAAAATAGTCAAATCACCCCCAAACCACAAATCACTCCATAACCCCCAAATGCCCCCCAAAACCCCCAAATCATCCCCCCCAAACCCTCAAATCACTGCAAAATAACCCAAATCACTCCATAAAACCCCCTCAAATCTCCCCTAAAACCCCTCAAACCACCCCAAAAGAGCCCCAAATCACCCTCAAAAAGCTCAAGTCACCCCCAAAATCTCCAAATCACTCCACAAAACCCTCGAATGCCCCCCCAAAACCCCCTGAAATCCCCCCCAAAACCCCTCAGATCAGCCCCCCCACACCCCCCCCGGGCTGCCCCGGCTCCTCCGCGCAGCGCTGGAGTTACCACTGGAGAAGAAGCAGAGCCGTGCGAACACGGCCATGACGTAGGCCATGACCAGCAGCCCGGCCAGGACGCCCTGCGGCTGCAGCAGCAGCGCCGTGCCCAGCCCGAAGGTGGTGAAGTCAGCAAAGTCATCCAGCTTGGCACCTGTGGGCGAGCGAGGGGGCAGCTGCCGGGCGGGTGCTCGGGGTGGGGGCTGGGGGCGGGAGGGGGCGGGGGGGAGAGGCTCACCCAGCGCCGAGCAGGCGTCGAGCCGGCGAGCGACGGCTCCGTCGGCCAGGTCGAGCAGGAAGCCCACCAGCAGCAACCAGCAGGAGTAGGAGTACTGCCTGGGGAGGGCAGAGAGAGGGCAAACCCAGGCTGAACTCCAGCACAGGAGGCTCCACCTCAGCATGAGGAGGAACTTCTTGACCCTGAGGGTCACAGAGCACCAAAGCAGGCTGCCCAGAGAGGTTGTGGAGTCTCTGCTGTGGAGCCTTTCCAGCCCTGTCTGGATGTGTTCTGTGTGACCTGTGCTGGACTCTATGGTTCTGGCAGTTGGGTTGGACCCAAGGATCTTTGGAGGTCCCTTCCAACCCCTAACATTCTGTGAACCTGTGTGACCCTCACTTCAGAGCCACAGAACTCTCAGGGCTGGAAGGGACCTCAAGGCTCAGCCAGCTCCAGCCTCCTGCCATGGGCAGGGACACCTCACACCACAGCAGGTTGCTCACAGCCACCTCCAGCCTGGCTGCAAACACCTCCAGGCAGGAGGCTTCCACCACCTCCCTGGGCAACCTGTGCCAGGCTCTCACCACCCTCCTGGGGAACAACTTCTTCCTCACAGCCAGTCTCAATCTTCCCACTTCTAGTTTTGCTCCATCCCCCCCAGTCCTATCCCTCCCTGACACCCTCCAAAGTCCCTCCCCAGCTTTCCTGCAGCCCCCTGCAGATCCTGGAAGGCCACAATGAGGTCTCCTGGGAGCCTTCTCCTCTCCAGCCTGCACAACCCCAACTCTCTCAGGCTGTGCTCACAGCAGAGCAGCTCCAGCCCTCTGCTCCTCCTCCTGGCCCTTCTCTGGACACCTTCCATCACCTCCAGATCCTTCCTGGCACAGAGGCTCCAGAGCTGGCCCCAGAGCTCCAGCTGTGGTCTCAGCAGAGTGGAGCAGAGGGGCAGAATCCCCTCCCTGGCCCTGCTGGCCACAGTTCTCTTGCTGCAGCCCAGGACAACCTTTCCATCTCACCCTGTTTCTCCCCTATTTTTTTTGCCATCCCCCCCTCCCCCAAACCTGTTGAGGCTGCAGAGGATGGAGGCGAGCCCGGCCACCAGGTTGGCCATGGAGAGCCCATTGGCCGCATTCTTCCGCAGGAACTCCAGCGTCCGGCCCCGGCCGGCTGCCGCCCGCTCGCTCAGCACCAGCTTCTTGGTGGACTGCAAAATACCTGCAAAGCGCCGTGCGGGGCGCTGAGCCGCCCAGCCCAGCGCCGCGGCCGGGGAGGTGCTCAGACCCCCCCCGCAGGGAGCAGCTCCATGCTGGGGGCAGGGGGATGAAGCTTCCAACCTCACCACTCCTCCCCCGCCCCCTCTCCAGCGCTGGAAAGGAGCTGGGGAGGGGATTTGGGGGGCAGGCTGAAGGAGATTTTTGTGGAGAGATTGTGGAGCTCCGAGGAGGTTTGGGGGCTGCTGGAGGAGGTTTTGAGGCTGCTGAAGGGGATTTTAGGGCTGATGAAAGAGGTTTTGGAGCTGCTAGAGGAGGTTTTGGGACTGTTGGAGGTTTGGGGGCTGCTGAAGGGGATTTTAGGGCTACTGAAAGAGATTTTGGAGCTCCGAGGAGGTTTTGAGGCTGCTGGAGGAGGTTTTGGGGCTACCAAAGAGATTCTGGAGCTCCTAGGAGGTTTTGGGGCTGCTGGAAGAGGTTTTGAGGCTGCTGAAGGAGATTTTAGGGCTGATGAAAGAGATTTTGGAGCTGCTAGAGAAGGTTTTGGGGCTGCTGCAGGAGGTTTTGGAGCTGCTGGAGGTTTGGGGGCTGCTGAAGGGGATTTTAGGGCTACTGAAAGAGATTTTGGAGCTCCTAGGAGGTTTTGGTGCTGCTGAAAGGTTTTGAGGCTGCTGGAGGAGGTTTTGAGGCTGCTGAAGGGGATTTTAGGGCTGATGAAAGAGATTTTGGAGCTGCTAGAGGAGGTTTTGGGACTGTTGGAGGAGGTTTTGGGTCTGCTGAAAGAGGTTTTGGGGCTGCTTGAGGAGGTTTTGGGGCTGCTGAAAGAGGTTTTGGGGCTGCTTGAGGAGGTTTTGGGGCTGCTGAAAGAGGTTTTGGGGCTGCTTGAGGAGGTTTTGGGGCTGCTGAAAGAGGTTTTGGGGCTGCTGGAGGACGTTTTAGGGCCACTGAAAGATTTTGGAGCTCCTAGGAGGTTTTGGAGCTTCTGGAGGAGGTTTTGGTGCTGCTGAAAGAGGTTTTGGGGCTGCTGGAGGAGGTTTTGGGGCTGCTAGAGGAGGTTTTGAGGCTGCTAGATGAGGTTTTGAGGCTGCTGAAGGGAACTTTAGGGATGATGAAAGAGATTTTGGAGCTGATGGAGGTTTTGGAGCTGGTGAAAGAGGTTTTGGGGCTGCTGAAGGAGGTTTTGAGGCTGCTAGAGGAGGTTTTGAGGCTGCTGAAGGGGATTTTAGGGCTACTGAAAGAGATTTTGGAGCTACTAGAAGTTTTGGGGCTGTTGCAGGAGGTTTTGAGGCTGCTGAAAGGGATTTTAGGGCTGCTGGATAAGTTTTTGGGAGGCTGCTGGGGGAGATTTTGAGGCTGCTGAAGCAGTTTTGGGACTGATGAAAGAGATTTTGGAGCTGTTAGAGGAGGTTTTGGGGCTGTTGGAAGAAGTCCTGGGGCTGCTGAAGAGGATTCCAGGGCTGCTAAAGTAAATTTGGGGACTGCTGAGGGAGATTTTGGGGTTGCCTGGAGGAATTTTGGGGGCCAATGAAAGAGCTTTTGCAGCTACTGAAGGAGATTTGGGGGCTGCTAAAACAGATCTCGAGATTGCTGAAGGAGATTTTGTGTCAGCTGGAGAAAGTTCTGGGGCTGCTGAGGGAGATTTGGGGCTGCTGGAGGAGGTTTTAGGGCTGCTGGAGGAGGTTTTGAGGCTGCTGGAGGAGGTTTTGAGGCTGCTGGAGGAGGTTTTGGAGCTGCTGGAGGAGGTTTTGAGGCTGCTGCAGGAGGTTTTGAGGCTGCTGGAGGAAGTTTTGAGGCTGCTGGAGGAAGTTTTGAGGCTGCTGGAGGAAGTTTTGAGGCTGCTGGAGGAAGTTTTGAGGCTGCTGGAGGAAGTTTTAGGGCTGCTGGAGGGAGATTTTAGGGCTGCTGAAGGAGATTTTGGAGCTGCTATAGAGGAGGTTTTGGAGCTGCTAGAGGAGGTTTTGAGGCTGCTGAGGGAGATTTTTAAGGCTGCTGAAAGATTTGGCTGCTAAAATATAGAAGGTTTTAGGGCTGCTGAAAGAGATTTTAAGGCTGCTGAGAGATTTTGGAGCTGCTGAAGGAGTTTTTTGAACTGTTGGAGGAGGTTTTGGGGCTGCTGAGGGAGATTTTAAGGCTGCTAAAAGATTTGGCTGCTGAAATAGACAAGGTTCTGGGGCTGCTGGAGGAGATTTTAGGGCTGCTGAAGGGGATTTTGGAGCTGCTAGAGGAGGTTTTGGGGCTGGTGGAAGAAGTTTTGGGGCTGCTGAAGGAGATTTTGGAGCTGCTAGAGGAGGTTTTGAGGCTGTTGGAGGAGGTTTTGGGGCTGCTGAGGGAGATTTTAAGGCTGCTAAAAGATTTGGATGCTGAAATAGACAAGGTTCTGGGGCTGCTGGAGGAGGTTTTGGAGCTGCTAGAGGAGGTTTTGAGGCTGTTGGAGGAAGCTTTGGGGCTGCTGAAGGAGATTTTGGAGCTGCTGGAGGAGGTTTTGGGGCTGCTGAGGGAGATTTTGGAGCTGCTGGAGGAGGTTTTGGGGCTGCTGAGGGAGATTTTGGAGCTGCTGGAGGAGGTTTTGGGGCTGCTGAGGGAGATTTTTAAGGCTGCTGAAAGATTTGGCTGCTAAAATAGAGGTTTTAGGACTGCTGAAAGAGATTTTAGGGCTGCTCAGAGAGATTTTGGAGCTGCTAGAGGAGGTTTTGAGGCTGCTGGAGGAAGTTTTGGGGCTGCTGAGGGATGTTTTGGAGCTGCTGAGTGAGGTTTTGGGAGTACTGGAGAAGATTTTAAAGCTTCTGGAGGAGATTGGGAGGAGTTCTGCCTTGCTGGCTGTCCCCCTCCTCAAACCAAAGCCCCTCAAAAACCTTTTAGCAAGCAGCAGGGACACTTTGCTCGCTTGCCCAAGGCCCCTCGAGGCGTGTGGGGGGGAAGAGAACCAAAACCAGACCAGAGACACCAATCGAAGCCGGGAAAAATGGGCATGAAAAAAGCCACACAACCAATCCCAAACAACCAAAAGCAACCAACAAAAATAAAACCAAACCCAAACAAAACAAAACAAAAAAGAAGGACAAAATAAAGCCAAACCCCCAAGCTTAGACTAAAAACCAACCCCACTTTTGTAAGCTCTATGGATCTTATATACCTATAGGGCTAAGCTTTAGAGAGAGAGTTTAAGGGTCATGTCCTACTAGTGGGCTTTGCACCCTGCCTTTGCCGTGGTCCCAAAGCCAGGCAAGCTGGGGAGATCCTTCATCTGAAAGAAAACAGCAGGTCAGAGCAAGACAAAAACCACCCCCTCCCCCTCCAACCTCCCCCCTTTGACCCTATCCCTGCTGAGCCCAGGCCAAAACTCATCACCGGCCTGCCGCCGGGAGGCTGCCAAAAGCCCCTCCCCGGGTGGGGGGGAGAGGGGGGTGTAGCAAAGAAAAATAACCAAAAACCAAACCAAAACCAAAGCCCAAGAACCACCTCAGGTTGCAGAGGGTTCGAAGAATTCCTGAGCTTGGGAATCTCTCCACCCCCACCCCGGCCCCCCCCCCGCCAGCCTCCCTCAGCCTCCAGGTCGGGCAGGAGGGCTGCGGCCAGGGCTGGGGTTGGGTGACCTTTGGACACCGCGCCCCAGGCCGCCGGTGTGGGGCTGAGCTGGGTGGATGGGGATGGAAAATCCACCCCCCCCCCCCGACCACCACCAGCACCAGCAGCAGCCCCCAGCCCCAGCCTGCCGCTCCAGAGGGGTTTGGGGAGGGGGTGGGGGGGTGCTCAGCACAATCCTGGTGCTGTTTCCCACCCCCAACCCGGCTGCTTCTCCTCAGTTGGGGTTTGGAGTCTCCAAAGGTGATGAAGGGACCACGAATGGTGACTCTGGGGGCACGCTGGCACCATCCCCACCCTCCCCTGTGCCAGGCAGGGTCAAGCTTCCATTACCAAGGCTGCCGCCGCAGCGGCTCCGGGCACCGGCACGCATCACAGTCCCTTGGCATCGCCAGGGCGCCCGGGCTCGCCCCTGCCTGGCGCTCCTGGCCCCAAGAGCGAGGAGCTGGGGCAGGAAGGACCTTCTGTACCCCAGAGACAGGCATGCAAAGAGGGGGGAAAAGCAGTCTGGGTTCTTCTTGGCTTTACAGGGCGCCTGTGCCCCACAGGAGAGCAGGGTCTCAGAACCCAGGAGGGGGTCTCAGAACCCAGGAGGGGATCTCAACCCCCAGGAGGGCTCCTCACTGGTTTATGGGACACCTGTGCCCCACAGGAGGGGATCTCACCCCCCCAGAGAGGGGATCTCACCCCCCCAGGAGGAGTCCTCACTGGTTTATGGGACACCTGTGCCCCACAGGAGGGGATCTCATCCCCCAAGAGAGGATCTCACCCTCCCAGGAGGGGATCTCACCCCCCCAGGAGGGGGCCTCACTGGTTTATGGGACACCTATGCCCCCCAGGAGGGGATTTCAACCCCCCAGGAGGGGATCTCACCCCCCCAGGAGGGGGCCTCACCGCTTTACAGGGCACCTGTACCCTGCAGGAGAGGGTCTCACTCTCACTCCCCCAAGAGGGGCTCTCATTCTCCACGGGGAGGTCTCACACCCCCCCAGTGCTCCCCAGCCAAAAGAGATGCAGATTCCACCTATTTTGGGGGGGCTCTTATTATTTCCAGCCTTTCCTGCCCCAGCTCTCAGGGCCCAGCAGGCAGCACTCAGCCCCCAGCACCTTGATCGGTTCAAGCCAACTCCCCCCCCCCCAGAAGGGCATTTTTTGGGTGTGAGGGCAGCAGGGGGGGAGGAAGCACCTTGCTCAGGGCCGAGCGGCATGGGGGCGTCGCGCTGGCACTTACCCACGGGCGGTGACACCATCCACATGGCTGCGGGGGGCGGCGCTGGGGGGCGCCGCGGGCAGGGGAAACTGAGGCAGGGGGCGGGCGGCAGGCGCTGGCCGGGAGCGCGGGGCCACCGCTGCGTTATATAAGGAAGGGCCTCGGCGGCTGAGTCACCCCCACGGGGGTGGGTCCGGCCAGAGGCCACCAGGCTTTTCGGAGGCGGTTGGCACCACCGGCGAGGGAGGAGCTGCCCGGGGAGGGATGGGGAGGGGGGAGGCTATGCCAGCCCCGCAGCACCCCTGCCAGCCCCGCAGCACTCGTGCCAGGCTCTAAGGCCTCATGCCAGGCTCACAGGACCGGTGCCAGGCTCGCGGCGCCCATGCCAGGCTCACAAGCACCCATCCCGGGCTTGCATCACCCATGCCAGGCTGGTGGTACCCGTGCCAGGTGTGGACCACTCGTGCTGCGCTCAGAGCACCTTTGCCAGCCTTGTAGCACCCTCAGCAGGTTTGTGCCACCCATGCCAAGCTCGCACTGCCTGTGCCGTGCTCACACACCCATGCCAGGCTTGCACCGCCCACGTCAGGCTTGGAGCACCCATGCCATGTTCATAGCACCCATGCCATCCTCACAGCACCCACGCCACGCTCATGGCACCCATGCCATCCTCACAGCACCCATGCCATCCTCACAGCACCCACACCATGCTCATGGCACCCATGCCATCCTCACAGCACCCATGCCATCCTCACAGCACCCACACCACGCTCATAGCACCCATACCAGGCTTGTGCCACCTAAACCAGGCTCGCAGCACCCATGCCAGGCTTTGCAGCATTCCTGCCATGCTTTGTAGCACCCATGGCAATCTCATACCAGCCATGCCAGGCTCACAGCACCCATGTCAGGCTTGCCCCACCTGTGCCAGGCTCACAGTACCCATTCCACTTTTGCAGCACCCATGCCAGGCTTGCAGCACCCGTAACAGACTCACAGCACCTCTGCCAGCCTCTCGGTACCCATACTAGCATCCTGGCACCCATACCAGTCCTACCGTACCCACACCATGCTTGTAGCACCCATGCCAGGCTCACAGCACCCATGCCGGTCTCACAGCACCCACACCATGCTCGTAGTACCCATGCCAGGCTCATACCACCCATGCCATGCTCGCAGCATGCTAGGTTTGTAGCACCCATGCTGGTCTCACAGTACCCATGCCAGGCTCATAGCACCCATGCCAGTCTCACAGCACCCACACCATGCTCACAGCACCCATGCCAGGCTCATAGCACCCATGCCAGGCTCACAGCACCCACACTATGCTCACAGCACCCACAGCAGTCTCACAGCACCCATGCCAGGCTCATAGCACCCATGCCAGTCTCACAGCACCCACACCATGCTCACAGCACCCACACCATGCTCACAGCACCCATGGCAGTCTCACAGCACCCACACCATGCTCACAGCACCCATGCCAGGCTCATAGCACCCACGCCAGTCTCACAGCACCCACACCATGCTCACAGCACCCATACCAGGCTCCCAGCTCCCACATGATGCTCACAGCACCCACACCAGCCCCTGGCACCTGCTGCCAGCGGCGGGCAGCACCACCCTGTGCCCTTTCACAGCATTTCACACCCCCAGCACCCGGGGGGGGGGGTCACAGCCGGTGCCGATAAGAGCCCTCCGGTGCCACCAGCGGAGGTGCCCCCAGCACGTGTGCCCCCAGCCCGGGGCCTCCCTCAGGGCAGGGGGTAGGGTGGCCGGGGCAGCACCCAACCTGTGCACGGGTGTCACGAGTCGGGGCGGCCTCAGCTCCCCCAGCAGGGGCAAAGGGCCGGAGCGGCAGGGCCGCGGCGGGGAGGGCAAAGGTCCCGCGGCGACAAGGGGACAATAAAACTTATACAGCCCCCGCGCCCGCCCTGGGGATTTTCCACCCCAGCCCCGCGGCCGCCGGGGGGGGTGGCGGGAGGGGGGTGGGGTGGATGCTGGCCGTGCCCGTGCCCGGCGCCTGCTGGGTGCCCCGGCCGGGGGTCCCGGGGGTGCTGGCACGGCAGGGTGGCCTCTGAAAGGGCTCTTTGTTGGCGGTCACGCGCCGGTGCCAGCCGTTGCGAAGCGACCGCAGGGTCGAGAGGGAGCCGCGGCCGCGGGCGGCCTGGGGCACCTCAGGGGGCACCCCCTGGCTTCGGGGCGCCTTGAGGGGACCCGCACGGGGTGGCCCTTGGGTGCCCAGCGCTGCGGGTGGGCAGCAGAGCATGAGGCTGAGGCCAGCCCTGGGTCCTCATGGTCCTCGTGCCCGTGGCTTCAGGGCACCTGGGGATGCTTGTCCCCTTGGCACACGGGTGCCACTGGGTGCCCATCCCCATGGCTTCAGGGCATCTTGGGGTGCTTGTCCCCTTGGCACATGGGTGCCACTGGCTGCCCATCCCCATGGCTTCAGGTGCTTGTCCCCTTGGCACACGGGTGCCACTGGGTGCCCATCCCCATGGCTTCAGGTGCTTGTCCCCTTGGCACATGGGTGCCACTGGGTGCCCATCCCCACAGCTTCAGGTGCTTGTCCCCTTGGCACACGGGTGCCACTGGGTGCCCATCCCCATGGCTTCAGGGCACCTTGGGATGCTTGTCCCCTTGGCACATGGGTGCCACTGGGTGCCCATCCCCAGAGCTTCAGGTGCTTGTCCCCTTGGCACATGGGTGCCACTGGGTGCCCATCCCCACAGCTTCAGGTGCTTGTCCCCTTGGCACATGGGTGCCACTGGGTGCCCATCCCCATGGCTTCAGGTGCTTGTCCCCTTGGCACATGGGTGCCACTGGGTGCCCATCCCCATGGCTTCAGGGCACCTTGGGATGCTTGTCCCCTTGGCACATGGGTGCCACTGGGTGCCCATCCCCATGGCTTCAGGTGCTTGTCCCCTTGGCACACGGGTGCCACTGGGTGCCCATCCCCATGGCTTCAGGTGCTTGTCCCCTTGGCACACAGGTGCCACTGGGTGCCCATCCCCATGGCTTCAGGTGCTTGTCTCCTTGGCACATGGGTGCCACTGGGTGCCCATCCCCACAGCTTCAGGTGCTTGTCCCCTTGGCACATGGGTGTCACTGGGTGCCCATCCCCATGGCTTCAGGTGCTTGTCCCCTTGGCACATGGCTGTCTCTGGGTGCCCACCCTGGTGGTATCACAGCTCCTCAGGGTGAACAGTCCTTGTGGCATCTGGGTGCCTGTCCCCATGGCACTGGGGCATCTCCATGTGCCCATCCCCATGGTATCTGTGTGCCTACTGTTGCCCATGCCCATGGATTCAGGGCATCTCTGTGTGCCCATCCCTGTGGCACTAGGATGTCTCTGAGTGCCTGCCCCCATGGTATCTTCACTCCTTAGGGCCAATGGTCCCTTTGGCACTGGGGTGGCACTGGGTGCCCATCACTGTGGCAGCAGGGCATGTGGCTGAGGCCATCCCTGTGTCCTTGCAGCAGCCACTCCCATGATATCTTGGCACCTGTGGGTGCCCATCCCTATGGCACCGTGGCTCCTAAGAGCAAATCATCCCTGTGGCATCTGGGTGCCCATCCCTGTGCCACTGGGGCATCTCTGGGTGCCAGTGCCCACGATATGGGGGTGTTCCTGCATGCCACAGGGTGCTTGTCACGGTGGCAGCAGGGCACGTGGCTGATGCCATCCCTGCGGCCTCAGGGTGCCATCCCTGTGGCATTGAGCCAGCCTGAGGTGCCCATCCTTGTGGCATCACAGTGCCTCACAGTGCCCACCCCCATGGCTTCCAGGGCACCTTGGGGTGCTTGTCCCCATGGCACCTGGCTGTCTTCAGATGGTATCTGGGCACCTCTGGGTGCTTCCCATGTCTGCTCAGCCAGTGCCACCCACCACCCCCCGTGCCACCACCCCGTGTGTGCCCAGAAAGCCAGATGGTGCCACAGCTGTGGTTTATTTGCCTGATGCCACGCTGGGAGCTCACCGTTGCCGCTGCCACGCTCAGTGCTGGCTCACGATCTGCAGAGGAGAAGCTCCTCAGGGGGGTGCAGCACCCTGGCACCCAGCACCCTGGCACCCAGCACCCTGGTACTCTAACGGCCCTAACACCATGGCACCTTGGCATTCTGACAGTGCAGCACCCTGGGACCCTGGCATCCCATCACTCAGCTCCCCAGCTCCGTTACCCTGGCACTCCTGTGCCCTGGCACCGTGGTGCCTCAGCACCTTAGCGTCCAACATCCTAGCACCCTGGTACCACAGCACCACTATACCTTGGCAGCATGGTACCCCAAAGCCCTGGTACCTCAGCATGCCCTGACACCCTGGCACCCTGGCACCCTCATAGCCCAACAAGATGGCACCCAAGCACCCCAATGCCTTGGTACCTCAGCACCCTAGAATCCCAGCATTCTCACACCTTGGCACCCCAGTACCCCCACAGCATTGTGCCCTGGCACCCCCACACACACTGATACTCTGGCTCCCTGGTGCCTGGGTGCCCTGGCACCTTGGCACCCCAGTGCTCTGCTACCTCAGCATCCTGGCATTCCAGTACTCCACCAGCTGTATGCCCTGGCACCCCAGCACCCTGAGATATTGACACTCTGGCGTCATGCCCACTTGACAGCCCAGCACTCTGGTGCCCTGACACCGTGGCATCCCATTCCCCAGGACCTTGGCACCCTGGTGCCCTGGCATACCTGCACACCATCACCAAGTTACCATGGCACCTCAGCACCCCAGCTCCCCAGTGCCCCAACACCCTGGTGCTTGGGCACACTGGCACCCTGACACTATGGCATCCCATGTGTGACAGCACCCTGGCACACTCAGCACCCTGGCACACTCAGCACCCTGGCACCCAGAGACACTGCAACCCTGGTGCCCTGACACCTTAGTGCTCCAGCATCCTGACACCCCAGCACTCCAACACTCTGGGCACCTCTGGCACCTGGCACTCTGGCACCCCAGCACCAAGTTCCTCTGGCACCTCTGCACCCTGGCATCCTGGCACCCCAGCACCCCAATATTATGCCAGCCCAGCACCCTGGTGCCTTGGCACCCTGACACCTTGACACCCTGGCACCATGGCCCCCTGGCACCGTGGCATCCTATTGCCCCAGCACCCTGGCGCCCTGGCACCCATGCCCACCTCCTGGATCCAGTCCTCGAAGGCAGACACCCTGGTGAAGACTGTTGGCTTCTTCTCGGTGTTGCAGCCCAGCCCGGAGACGAAGCTGGCGATGCCGTGCACCTCCCAGGTGCCATCCTCAGCCTGGCAGTTCAGGGGCCCTCCGGAGTCGCCCTGGGGTGCGGGATGAGCGGGGAGGGGGGGTGTGTGTGTGTGTGTGTGTGTGAATGCCAGGCGGGGGTGGGGGCGTCCCCAGCGCGCCCCCCGCCGCAGGCTGGCACTCACGTTGCAGCCTGCCCGCTCGGCGCCGCCGGCGCAGATCATGGTGCGGCGGATGGAGAGCACTCCCCACCAGTCCGGCTGCGTGCAGCGCTCGTAGCTCACCACGGGCAGCAGGGCCTGCTGCAGCCGGTCGGGCAGAGGGCCCCCCGCTGCCAGCCGGGCGTTAGTGCGGCCGGGGCTGGGCACCTCCTGTCCTGCCCGCTGGCCCTCACCGCCCAGGGCCTCGCCCAGTCCTTCCTCCAGCTGCCCGGCCAGCTTCTCAGCTCTCCTTCCGTCCCTCTCTCTATCTCCCCATCCATTCCTCCATCCAACCTAACGCTCATCCACACATCCATCCGTCTCTCCTTCCATCCCTCCCTCCTTCCATTCCTTCCTCCCTCCCTCCATCCACTCCTCCATCCTTCCATCCATTCCTCCATCCCTCTATCACTCTCTCCCTCCATCTCACCATCCCTTCCTCCATCCTTCCATCCTTTGATTTCTCCCTCCCTCCTTCCCTCCCTCCATCCCTTTCTCCCTCCTTCCCTTCATCCTTCCCTCCCTCCTTCTCTCCCTCCTTCCCTTCATCCTTCCCTCCCTCCCTCCCTCCTTCCCTTCATCCTTCCCTCTCTCCCTCTCTCCTTCCCTTCATCCTTCCCCTCATCCTTCCCTCCCTCCCTCTCTCCTTCCCTTCATCCTTCCCCTCATCCTTCCCTCCCTCCCTCTCTCCCTTCTTCCCTCCCTCCCTCTCTTCTTCCCTCCCTCCCTCTCTTCTTCCCTCCCTCCCTCCCTCCCTCCCTCCCTTCTTTCCTCCCTCCCTCCCTCCCTCCCTTCTTCCCTTCATCCTTCCCTCCCTCCTTCCCTCTATCCCTCCCTCCCTCCCTCCTTTCATTCCTCCACCCATCCCGACATCCCTGGAGCCCTCCAGTCCTCCGTCTCCCCGTCCCTCCCCCCACCCCCGGCTCCGGGCGGTGCCGCCGTGTGCCCGCACTCACTGGAGAGCCGGCCCCAGCCGCTCAGGTAGCAGGGGTAGCCGTCGGGCAGCACGGTGTCCGGGGGGGGCAGGTGCCCCACCTGCACCTCGGTGCTGAGCACGGCCGGGCGCTGCAGCTTCAGCAGGGCGATGTCATTGCTGCCGGGGACACAAGTTACAGGAGGGACCGCTGGGGACACTGGCTGCACCCGACCCTCCGCCCCCGGCAGCGGCCCCCAGGGACTCACCCGCAGGCCACGCAGTAGCTTCGCCATTGGGGGTGAACGAAGATGTCGTCAGAGGCCACGGGGATGACCTGCTCAGGACCCTCTGCAATGCTCATGTCGAACTCGCCCAGCACCACCTGGTAGGTGAGCGTGGAGCTGCCCGGGGACAGGAGGGGACACAACGTGTCTGGCGGCACCTCGGGGTGCTGCAGCCCTCCTGCAGCCTTCCCTGCACCCAGCACCCCATCCCTGCACCCAGGATCCATCCCTGCACCCAGCACCCCATCCCTGCACCCAGCACCCCATCCCTGCACCCAGGATCCATCGCTGCACCCAGCACCCCATCCCTGCACCCAGGATCCATCCCTGCACCCAGCACCCCATCCCTGCACCCAGGATCCATCCCTGCACCCAGCACCCCCTCCCTGCACCCAGGATCCATCCCTGCACCCAGCAGCTCCTTCATGCACCCAGCACCCCATCCCTGCACCCAGTACCCCCTCCCTGCACCCAGGATCCATCCCTGCACCCAGCACCCCTTCCATGCACCCAGTACCCCATCCCTGCACCCAGGATCCCTCCCTGCACCCAGCAGCTCCTCCATCCACCCGGGATCCATCCCTCTCCTCAGCACCCCCTCCATGCACCCAGGATCCATCCCTGCCCCCAGCACCCCCTCCATGCACCCAGGATCCATCCCTGCCCCCAGCACCCCCTTCATGAATCCACCTCACACCCAACAATCCCTCCCTGCACCCATCCTGCCCAGTACATCACCCCCGCACCCATCCCTGCACCTCCTCCATGCTCCTGCACCCATCCCTGCACCCCAGCACCCTGCATCTCCTCCTGCACCCTTCCTGCACCCATTCCTAAACCCCAGCACCCATCTCTACACCGAATGTCCCCTCTGGAACCCCTCCTGCACCCCAGCACCCATCTCTGTACCCCAGCACCCTGCTTCCTCTCCTGCACCCATCCCTGCACCCCTCCTGCACCCCATGTCCCCTCCTGCACCCATCCCTGCACCCCCCCCGCACCCACCTCTGCCCCTCATGTGCCCTTTGGCACCCATCCCTGCACTCCAACGCCCTGCACCCCCTCTGTGCACCCTTCCCTGCACCCTCCCCGTCCCCTCCTGCCCCCCGCCCGTGCCCGCAGCCCCGGCAGCGCCCCCCGGCGGTGGCTCACGAGATGCAGTGTGCGGCGGTCATCACCCAGCTGGGGGCGATCAGGGTGCCCCCGCAGGTGTGCCAGTAGCTGCCGTCGCGCTCGTACTGCAGAGAGATCTGCGGGGACACCGGTGGGTGCCAGGCAGTACCCACCGGTGCCAGCCCCACCCCCCAGCCTGTCCCCTCCCCGCTCGCTCACCTGCCAGGGCCAGCTGTAGGGGACAGCGTCCTCCCCATTGACCACCCGGGAGTTGGGCAGCACGGCAGCCTGGGCTGTGGGATGGGCATCGTCACCCGGTGGGCACCCAGCACCCTGCCCCGGGCTGGGGACAGGAGGTGGGGGCGGGGCTGGGGACGTGGGCCTGGGGACACCTTACCGCCGGCCACCAGCAGCAGGAGGAAGCTCAGCATCTTGGCTGGCAGCAGTTGGCAGGCCCAGGGCAGCTGCTGGCCTTAAATAGGGGCACCCAAGGGCACCCCTGGGAACGGGCACCCAGCACTCACCTGTGGGGGGGGTTAACCATTAACCTCGGCCTAGGGGGGACGTGGCACCTGGCACCCTTGTCAGCGCCCCCAAACGAGACCCTATGGACCCCTGTGCCCCTACAGACCCCAGACCCCCCCTGTCCCTGTGCCCCCTATAGCTCCTATAACCCTCCTGTGCCCCTACAGACCCCAGACCCCCCTGGCCCTGTGCCCCCTATAGCTCTTATAACCTTCCCATACCCCTACAGACCCCAGACCCCCTGTCCCTGTGCCCCCTATAGCTCCTATAACCTTCCCATACCCCTACAGACCCCAGACCCCCTGTCCCTGTGCCCCCTATAGCTCCTATAACCCTCCTGTACCCCTACAGACCCCCAGACCCCCCTGTCCCTGTGCCCCCTATAGCTCCTATAACCCTCCTGTGCCCCTATAGACCCCAGACCCCCCTGTCCCTGTGCCCCCTATAGCTCTTCTAACCTTCCCATACCCCTACAGACCCCAGACCCCCCTGTCCCTGTGCCCCCTATAGCTCCTATAACCCTCCTGTACCCCTACAGACCCCAGACCCCCCTGTCCCTGTGCCCCCTATAGCTCCTATAACCCTCCTGTGCCCCGATAGACCCCCTACAGACCCCCAGACCCTCCTGTCCCTGTGCCCCCTATAGCTCCTATAACCCTCCTGTGCCCCTACAGACCCCCAGACCCTCCTGTCCCTGTGCCCCCTATAGCTCCTATAACCCTCCTGTGCCCCTACAGACCCCAGACCCTCCTGTCCCTGTGCCCCCTATAGCTCCTATAACCCTCCTGTGCCCCTACAGACCCCAGACCCCCCCAGGTGCCACCCACCCTCACTGTAACCCCTGCTGTGTCCCTCACAGATCCCTGCCTGTGCCTGGTGCCCCCCTATGCCCTGTGGACCCCTATGGACCCCTATAGACCCCTGTGCCCCTGTAGCCCACCCCCCCTATAGCCCTATGGCCCCTACAACCTCATGTCTTCTATGGTCCCCATGCTGCCCTTGGTGCCCACAGCCCCCATAGCCCCCCCCTGTCCCCCACACTGCCCCCCTGCTCCTGGGCTTCCCATAGCCCCCAGTGTCCCATACCTCCCCCCCCCCTGCACCCCAGAACCCCTGTGCCCCCATAGCCCTATGACCCCCCCGCAGCCCCCACGCCTTCATGTCCTGGTGCCCCTATAGGCCCCACAGCCCCTGTGCCCCCCACAGCCCCTCTGCCCCCTGTGCCCCCCCACTCCCCAGTGCACCTGGCTCCCCTCACAGCCCCCTGTGCCCCCTATAGCCCCCACAGCACCCACACCCCTGGTGCCTGACAGCCCCTCTGTAAACACCTGTGCCCCCTGTGCACCCCAGAGCCCCAGAGCCCCTGTGCCCTATAGCCCCTGTGCCCTATAGCCCCACAGCTGCTGTGCTCCTGTGTGCCCTATAGCCCCATAGACCCTGTGCCCTATAGCCCCACAGCTGCTGTGCTCCTGTGTGCCCTATAGCCCCATAGCCCCTATGCCCTATAGCCCCATAGCTGTTGTGCTCCTTGTGTGCCCTGTGGCCCCATAGCCCCTGTGCCCTATAGCCCCACAGCTGCTGTGCTCCTGTGTGCCCTATAGCCCCATAGCCCCTATGCCCTATAGCCCCATAGCTGTTGTGCTCCTTGTGTGCCCTGTGGCCCCATAGCCCCTGTGCCCTATAGCCCCATAGCCCCTGTGCCCTATAGCCCCATAGCTGCTGTGCCCTATAGCCCCATAGCCCCTGTGCCCTATAGCCCCATAGCTGTTGTGCTCCTTGTGTGCCCTGTGGCCCCATAGACCCTGTGCCCTATAGCCCCATAGCTGCTGTGCTCCTGTGTGCCCTATAGCCCCATAGCCCCTGTGCCCTATAGCCCCATAGTGCTGTGCTCCTGTGTGCCCTATAGCCCCATAGCCCCTGTGCCCCCTATGGCCCCACAGCTGCTGTGCTCCTGTGTGCAGAATGGAATGGAATGGAGTGGAATGGAATGGAATAGAATAGAATAGAATAGAATAGAATAGAATAGAATAGAATAGAATAGAATAGAATAGAATAGAATAGAATAGAATAGAATAGAATAGAATAGAATAGACCAGACCAGGTTGGAAAAGACCTTTGAGATCACCAAGTCCAACCTCTCACCCAGCACCATCTGATCAACTCAACCATGGCTCCAAGGGCCTCATCCAGGCTCTTCCTAAACACCTCCAGGGATGGGGACTCCACCACCTCCCTGGGCAGCACATCCCAAGGGCCAATCTCTCTTGCTGGGAAGAACTTTCTCCTCACCTCCAGCCTGAACCTCCCCTGGCACAGCTTGAGACTGTGTCCTCTTGTTCTGGTGCTGCCTGCCTGGGAGAAGAGCCCAACCCCCACCTGGCTCCAACCTCCCTGCAGGGAGTTGCAGAGAGCAAGAAGGTCTCCCCTGAGCCTCCTCTTCTCCAGGCTAAGCAACCCCAGCTCCCTCAGCCTCTCCTCACAGGGCTGTGCTCCAGACCCCTCCCCAGCTTTCTTGCCCTTCTCTGGACACCTTCCAGCAGCTCAACCTCTTTCCTAACCTGAGGAGCCCAGAACTGGACACAGGACTCAAGGTGTGGCCTGAGCAGTGCTGAGCACAGGGCACAATGACCTCCCTGCTCCTGCTGGCCACACTCTTCCTGCTGCAGGCCAGGATGCCCTTGGCCCTCTTAGCCCCCTGGGCACACTGCTGGCTCATGTTCAGCCTACCATCAACCAGCACCCCCAGGTCCCTCTCTGCCTGGCTGCTCTCAGCCACTCTGCCCCCAGCCTGTAGCTCTGCCTGGGGTTGCTGTGGCCAAAGTGCAGAACCTGGCACTTGGATGTGTTCAATCTCCTGCCCTTGGCCTCTGCCCATCTGCCCAGCCTGTCCAGGGCCCTCTGCAGAGCCTCTCCACCCTCCAGCAGATCAACTCCTGCCCCCAGCTTGGTGTCAGCTGCAAATTCATTGA
>NW_027142419.1:2334293-2373681 GCF_026170545.1 Melanerpes formicivorus | reverse complement strand
ACCCCTCTCCTTTGCCCCCCCCCCAGACGCTGTCACTCAGCCTCCCCCCAGCACCACCTCCCGGCCGGGGCACCAGCCGCCCCCTCAGCACCCCCAGCGCCGCCGGCACCACCCCCTGGGCGCCAGGGCGGCAGCCCCCGACCCCGCGCCCGCCCCCGGCCGGCGGTGGGCAGCGGGTGCCCGGCGGGGGAGGCTGCCTGCGGGGACGGGCACTGCGTGCCCAGGGACTACGTCTGCGACGGCGAGCCCGACTGCGCCGACGGCAGCGACGAGCAGGCCTGCGGTGAGCGGGGCACGGCGGGGCACCCAGGGTGGCACTGCCCCTGCGCGGCACCCGCGGCCCGGCACCCGGCACCCCCTGCCCACTGTCCGTCGCCCACCAGCCCTCACCCATCCCCCACTGCACAGCGCTCGCCCCCTGGTGCCCACCACCCATCACCCACCCACTGCCCACTGCCCACCACCCATCAGCACCACCCCATGCCCACCACACACCACCCACTGCCCACTGCCCACCACTCCCCACCCTGTGCCCACCACTCATTGCCCACTGCCTGTCACTCCCCCCACCCACCACCCCCTGCCCACCACTCTCCCACCCCATGCCCACTGCTCCCTACCCCATGCCCACCGCTCCTCCACTCCATGCCCACCACCCCTTGCCCACTGCTCCCCACCTCTTGCCCACCACTCCTCACCTTGTGCCCACCACTCCCCCCACCTCATGCCCACCACTCCTAACCCAGTACCCACCACCCATCACCCCTTGTCCACCACGCCCCCACTCCATGCCCCCTGCTCCCTACCCCATGCCCACTGCTCCTCACCCCTTGCCCACCACTCCCCCACCCCCATGCCCACTGCTCCCTACCCTTTGCCCTCCACTCCTCCACCCCCTCCCCACCACCCCCTGCCCCCACCACTCCCCAACCCCTTGCCCACTGCTCCCTACCCCATGCCCACTGTTTCTCACCCTGTGCCCACCACTCCCTGACCCCATGCCCACTGCTCCCTACCCTTTGCCCTCCACTCCTCCACCCCTTGCCCACCACTCCTCACCCTGTGCCCACCACTCCTCATCCTGTGCCCACCACTCCTCCACCCCCTGCCCCCCACTCCTAGCCCAGTGCCCCACCGCCCATCACCCCTTGCCCACCACTCCCCCCCTCCCCCCCCGCCCGCTGCTCACCCTCCCCTTTGCCCCGTGCCCGTCTGGGTGCCCAGGCACTCCGTCTCCTGCGAGCCCAACGAGTTCCAGTGTGCCAACGGGCACTGTGCCCTCAAGCTGTGGCGCTGCGATGGGAGAGAACGACTGCGGCGACGGCTCCGACGAGAGCCACTGCCGTGAGTGTGCCCGGGGTGCCAGGCTGGGGCACGGGGGCTGCCAGGCGGGGCCTGGGGGAGGCCTGGTGGGGCTCAGGGGGTGCCAGGCTGGGCACGGGGCTGCCAGGCGGGGCCTGGGGGAGGCCTGGTGGGGCTCAGGGGGGTGCCAGGCTGGGCACGGGGGCTGCCAGGCGGGGCCTGGGGGAGGCCTGGTGGGGCTCAGGGGGTGCCAGGCAAGGCTCAGGGAATGCCAGGCCAGGCTTAGTAGGTGTCAGGTGGGGCTCAGGGGATGCCAGGCTGGACCACAGGGGTGCCAGGCATGGCTTGGGGGTGCCAGGCAGGGCTCAGGGGGTGCCAGGTGGGGCTTGGAGGGGTGCCTGGTGGGGCTCAGGGGGTGCCAGGCCAGGCTTGTGGGGTGCCAGGCAGGGCTTGGGGGGATGCCAGGCAGGGCTTGGACAGTGCCAGGTGGGGCTCAGGGGGGCACCAGGCTGGGCACAGGGGTGCCAGGCATGGCTTGGGAGAGCCAGGCAGGGCTCAGGGGGTGCCAGGCCAGGCTTGTGGGGTGCCAGGCAGGGCTTAGGGAATGCCAGGCCGGGCTTGGGAGGGTGTCAGGTGGGGCTCAGGGGGTGCCAGACTGGGCACAGGGGTGCCAGGCTGGACACAGGGGTGCCAGGCAGGGCTTGGGGAGAGCCAGGCAGGGGGGTGCCAGGTGCGGCTTGGAGGGGTGCCTGGTGGGGCTCAGGGGGGTGCCAGGCCAGGCTTGGTGGGGTGCCAGGCGGGGCTTAGGGGATGCCAGGAAGGGCTTGGACGGTGCTAGGTGGAGCTCAGGGGGTGCCAGGCTGGACACAGGGGTGCCAGGCATGGCTTGGGGGAGCCAGGCAGGGCTCAGGGGGTGCCAGGCTGGACACAGGGGGTGCCAGGTGCGGCTTGGAGGGGTGCCTGGTGGGGCTCAGGGGGGTGCCAGGCCAGGCTTGTGGAGTGCCAGGTGGGGCTAGGGGGTTGCCAGGATGGGCACATGGGTGCCAGGCACAGCTCAGGGGGTGCCAGGCGGTGCCCACGGCCCCCTGCTGAGGCGCTGGCACCCCCTGCAGCCACCAAAGGCTCCGGACGCTGCCTGTGGGCCGGCGGAGTTCCGCTGCCAGGCCTCTGGCACCTGCATCCGTGCCAGCTACCAGTGCGACCGCGAGCCCGACTGCCCCGACCCGCTCCGACGAGGTTGGCTGCGGTGAGTGGCACCGGCGGGCACCACGCGGCACCAGGCGGGCACCAGCCGGGCACCGCTGCCAGCCCTGCGCTGCCCCAGCCCTGCGCTGCCTGCGCGGCGTCCTGGGGGGCTGTGTGCCTGGGGGGGGATGGCACCTGTGCCCTGGCACCGGGCTGGGGGCCGTGTGGTGTGGCACCAGGGTGGGCATATGGTTCCCAGGGCTGTGGTGCCAGGCTGGGGCACAATGTGAGATGGCACCAGGCTGGGCACATGGTGCCCAGGGCCATGGCACCGGACTGGGGATACTGTGCCTGCAGACGCTGTGGCATAGAACCAGGCTGGCAACAGTGTGCCCTGGGTGGTACTGGGTGGTGCCAGGGTGGTGCTGAGTGATACTGGGTGATGCCAGGTGGTGCCAGGGTGGTGCCAGAGTGGCTCCAGGGCGGTGGCTTGGTTGTGCCAGAGTGGTACTGGGTGGTGCCAAGTGGTGCAGGGTGGTGCCAGGTGGTGCCAGGGAGGTGTTGGATGGTGCTAGAGTGATGGTGGGTGATACTGCGTGGTGCCAGGTGGGTGCCAGGGTGGTGCTGGGGTGGTGCCAGGTGGTGTCAGAGTGATGCTGGGTGGTACTGGGTGGTGCCAGGGTGGTGCCAGGTGGTGCCAGAGTGATGCTGGGTGGTACTGGGTGGTGCCAGGGTGGTACAAGGGAGGTGTTGGGTGGTGCCAGGGTGGTGCTGGGTGGTGCCAGGGTGGTGACAGGGTAGTGCCAGGGTGGTGCCAGGTGGTGTCAGAGTGATGCTGGGTGATACTGGGTGGTGCCAGGGTGGTGCAAGGGAGGTGTTGGGTGGTGCCAGGGTGGTGCCGGGTGGTGCCAGGGTGGTGCCAGGCGGTGTCAGAGTGGCGCTGAGTGGTGCCAGGTGGTGCCAGGGTGGTGACGGGGTGGGGCGGGCAGTGCCCCCGCAGGTGGTGACGCTGCCCCAGGAGTCGGTGCGGGCAGTGCCCGGCCAGACAGTGACCTTCACCTGCGTGGCCACCGGGGTGCCCACCCCCATCATCACCTGGCGCCTCAACTGGGGGCACACCCCCAGCAGCCACAGGTGCGGGCGGGGCACAGGCGGGGCACGGGGGTGGAGCTCCTGATTGGGTGGGGCTGGTGCTGGGGGTGCTGGGCACTGGGGGTGTTGGGTGCTGGGCACAGGGGGTGCTGGGTGCTGGGGATGCTGGACACTGGGTTGCTGGGTGCTGGGGGTGCTGGGTAGTATGGGTGCTGGGAACAGGGGGGTGCTGGGTGCTGGGGGTGCTGGGTGCTGTGTGCTGGGCACTGGGGGTGCTCTGCACAGGGGGTGCTGAGGATGCTGGACACTGGGTTGCTGGGTGCTGGGGGTACTAGGGGTGCTGTGTGCTGGGCTGGGGGTGCTGGGCACTGGGGGTGTTGGGTGCTGGGCAGAGGGGGTGCTGAGCACAGGGGGTGCTGGGTACTATGGGGGCTGAGCACTGGGGGTGCTGGGCAGAGGGGGTGCTGGGTGCTGGGCAGAGGGGGTGCTGGGTGCTGGGGGTGCTGGGTGCTGGGCACAGGGGGTGCTGGGTGCTGGGGGTGCGGGGTGCTGGGTGCTGGGGGTGCTGGGTGCTGGGCACAGGGGGTGCTGGGTGCTGGGGATGCTGGACACTGGGTTGCTGGGTGCTGGGGGTGCTGGGTAGTATGGGTGCTGGGAACAGGGGGTGCTGGGTGCTGGGGGTGCTGGGTGCTGTGTGCTGGGCACTGGGGGTGCTCTGCACAGGGGGTGCTGAGGATGCTGGACACTGGGTTGCTGGGTGCTGGGGGTACTAGGGGTGCTGTGTGCTGGGCTGGGGGTGCTGGGCACTGGGGGTGTTGGGTGCTGGGCACAGGGGGTGCTGGGTGCTGGGGGTGCTGGGTACTATGGGGGCTGGGCACTGGGGGTGCTGGACATTGAGAATCCTGTGTGTGCCAGGCGCTGCGTGTGCCAGGCGCTGGGTGTCAGGCCTGCTGGGCACTAGGTGTGCTGAGTGCTGGGCACTGGGCATACTGGGCGTGCTGGGCATTGGTTGCCAGGCAGTGGGTGCTGGGTGGCAGGCAGGCTGGGTGGCAGGCAGGCTGGGTGCCAGGTGCCAGGCGTGCCCGCAGGGTGTCGATCGTCAGCGAGGCCGGGCAGGGCACCCTGACCATCCGGGACGTGAAGGAGGCCGACCAGGGAGCCTACACCTGCGAGGCCATCAACAGCCTGGGCATGGTGTTCGGCATCCCCGACAGCATCCTCACCGTCACCCGCCCCGGTGAGTGCCCCCTGCCCAGCCTACCCAGCCCCCTGTCCCCTGCCCTGCCCTGCCCTGCCCTGCCCAGCCCCCTGCCCTGCCCTGCCCTGCCCTGCCCCTTGCCCACTGCCCCCTGTCCTGCCCCCTGCACCCTGCCCTGCCCTGCCCTGTCCCCTGCCCTGCCCTGCCCAGCCCCCTGTCCCCTGGCTCTTGTCCCCTGCCCTCTGCCCATCCCTCTGCCCCCTATCCCCTGCCCAGCCCAGCCCAGCCCCCTGTTCCCTGTCCCCTGTCCCTTGTCCCCTGCCCATCCCTCTGCCCCCTATCCCTTGTCCCCTGCCCCCTGCCCTGCCCCCTGCCCAGCCCAGCCCACTGTCCCCTGCCCTGTCCTGCCCTGCCCAGCCCAGCCCAGCCCCCTGCCCTGCCCCCTGCCCTGCCCCCTGCCCAGCCCAGCCCCCTGTCCCCTGCCCTGCCCTGCCCAGCACCCTGTCCCCTGTTCCCTGTCCCCCTGCCCCCTGCCCCCTGCCCAGCCCAGCCCAGCCCCCTGTCCTCTGCCCTGCCCTGCCCCCTGCCCTACGCAGCCCCCTGCCCCTGTGCCCTGCCCATCCCCCTGCCCTGTCCCCTGCCCTGCCCATCCCCCATCCCCCTGTCCTCTGTCCCCTGCCCTCTGCCGCCTGCCCCCTGCCCAGCCCCTGGCCCCTGCCCCCTCTCCATTTCCATTCTCCTGCCCCCTGCCTTGCCCCCACCATGGCACTGGCATGGCGTTCACCCCTCCCCTGGTGCAGGGCCGTGCCCCGAGGGCCACTTCCAGGTGCCAGGGAGCTCTCGCTGCCTGCCCTGCTTCTGCTTCGGTGCCACCAGCTCCTGCCGTGCCACCGCCCGGCAGCGCCAGCGCCTGCAGCTCCGCTTCGACCGCCCCGGCGACTTCAAGGGTGAGTGAGGGGCAGGAGGGGGCAGCAGGGCACAGGGAGCAGCAGGGCACAGGGGGGCAGCAGGGCACAGGGGAGCAGCAGGGCACAGGGGGAAGCAGGGCACAGGGGAGCAACAGGGCACAGGGGGCAGCAGGGCACAGGGGGAGGCAGGGCACAGGGAGCAGCAGGGCACAGGGGGAAGCAGGGCACCAGGGAAGCAGCAGGGCACAGGGAGCAGCAGGGTACAGGGGGCAGCAGGGCACAGGAGAGCAGCAGGGCACCAGGGGAGCAGCAGGGCACAGGGAGCAGCAGGGCACAGGGGGAGGCAGGGCACAGGGAGCAGCAGGGCACAGGGAGCAGCAGGGCACAGGGGGAAGCAGGGCACAGGGAGCAGCAGGGTACAGAGGGCAGCAGGGCACAGGAGAGCAGCAGGGCACCAGGGAAGCAGCAGGGCACAGGGAGCAGCAGGGCACAGGAGAGCAGCAGGGCACCAGGGAAGCAGCAGGGCACAGGGAGCAGCAGGGTACAGGGGGCAGCAGAGCACAGGGGAGCAGCAGGGTACAGGGGGCAGCAGGGCACAGGGGACCAACAGGGCACAGGGGACAGCAGGGCACCAGGGAAGCAGCAGGGCACAGGGAGCAGCAGGATACAGGGAGCAGCAGGGCACAGGGGGAGGCACGGCACTGGGGTCATCAGGGCACAGGGGGAGGCAGCAGGGCACAGAAGGGCAGCAGGGCACAGGGGGAGGCAGGGCACAGGGAGCAGCAGGGCACAGGGGCCAGCAGGGCACAGGGACCCCAGGGGCTGAGCCCTCTCCCGGCAGGAGTCAACGTGACGGTGCCAGCCTCGCCCTCCTCGCCGGTGCTCTCTGCCACCCAGCTCCATGTGGATGTGGGCACAGAGGAGTTCCAGCTGCTGGACCTCTCCCGACGCTTCCTGGCCCTCGATGCCTACTGGGCACTGCCAAGCACCTTCCTTGGGGACAAGGTGACAGCAGCTGGGGGTGGGGCTGGGGCTGGGCTGGGACTGGGGGTGGGGCTGGGCTGGGGGTGGGGCTGTGGATGGAGCTGGGGGGGGGGTGGGGGGGCGCTGGGGGTGGGCCTGGGGCTGGGCTGGGCTCAGGGTGGGGCTGGGGCTGGAGCTGGGGGGTGTGGGGGGGACGCTGCGGGTGGGCTGGGTGTGTAGCTGGGGGCGGGGCTGGGGGGTGGGGCTGGGGCTGGGCTGGGCTCAGGGTGGGGCTGGGGGGGGTGTAGCTGGGGGCGGGGCTGGGGGGTGGGGCCGGGGTGCCAGCTGCTGACTGCCCCCCACGGTGCCAGGTGGATGCCTACGGGGGGGCACTGAGCTATGGGGTGCGGTACCGCCTGGGCCGGGGCCCCCCCGAGCCGACCACCCACCCTGACGTGGTGCTGCGCGGGCACGGGCGCCAGCTGCGGGCACGAGCCGGTGCCACCCGCCCCGACGTCACCAACCAGAGGCGCGTGCCCTTCACCGAGGTGCGAGGAGTGCCAGGGGGCCGGGGGGGGGCATGGGGGGAATGGAGGTGGGCGATGGGGGGAGGGTGAGAGGTGGTGATGGGTGGGGGATGGGTGAGTGATGAGCGGGTGATGGGTGGGTGGGTGGGTGATGGTGCTAGTGGGTGGATGATGGTGGTGGGTGATGGTGGTGGGTGGGTGATGGGTGGGTGATGGGTGGGTGGGGGACGGTGCCAGTGGGCGCTGGTGGTGCTGGTGCCAAGCAAGCGCTACCAGTGCTGCTGAGCGAGCGCTGGCAGTGCTGGGGCAGTCGATGCCAGCGGTGGCACCAGGGCAGACGATGCCAGCGGTGGCACCACCCCCTGGGGGTGACTCCGCTGTGCCCCCCCCCCCCCGGCAGGAGCACTGGGAGGATGAGGAGGGCGCCCCCGTGAGCCGGGAGCTGCTGCTGCTGGTGCTGCAGGACCTGGAGGGCATCTTCCTGCGGGCAGTGTACGACGGGCACATGGCCAGCGTGGGGCTCAGCGCCGTGGCCATGGACGTCACCGGCCCCGGGGACAGCGGCCTGGGCCCCGCCGGGGAGGTGGAGGAGTGCAGGTGACCGCCGCAGGCACTGGGAGGGGGCGGGCTCGGGGCCACCCCCGCCGGGACGCCGCGCTGACGGCGCCCCCCTCCGCAGGTGCCCGGTGGGCTACGCGGGGCTGTCGTGCCAGCGCTGCGCCAGCCGCTTCGAGCGGGTGCAGAAGGGACCCTACCTGGGCAGCTGCTCCGGCTGCGGCTGCCACGGCCACTCCAGCACCTGCGACCCTGTCTTCGGGCACTGCCTGGTGAGGAGGGGGCGGGGGGAGCCCGGGGCGGGGGGCGCGGGGCGGGGGGAGCCCGGGGCGGGGGGCGCGGGGCGGGGAGCCCGGGGCGGGGGGCCCGGGGCGGGGGGCGCGGGGCGGGGGGGAGCGCGGGGGCGGGGGGCGCGGGGTGGGGGGGCGCGGGGTGGGGGGCGCGGCGCGGTGCCGGCAGCCGCTGACGCCGAGCGCGCCCCCCCCAGAACTGCCAGCACAACACGGAGGGGCCGCAGTGCGAGAAGTGCAGGCCTGGCTTCTTCGGCGACGCCACCAAGGGCACCGCCACCGCCTGCCACCCCTGCCCCTGCCCCTACACCGAGCCCTCGCGCAGGTGAGTGCCAGCCCCCCGCCCGGGGCGCCCCTCCCCCCGCCCCTGAGTGCCAGCGTGCGGCGGTGCCAGTGGGGCTGTGCCAGCCTGGCTATGTAAGCATGTGGCGGTGCCAGCCCGGCAGTGCCAGTGTGCAGCAGTGCCAGCCCGGCTGTGCCAGTGTGTGGCTGTGCCTGCCTGGCTGTGCAAGCATGTGGCGGTGCCAGCCCAGCTGTGCCAGCGTGCAGTGGTGCCAGCCTGGCTGTGCCAGCGTGCGGCAGTACCAGCCCAGCTGTGCCAGCATGCGGCGGTGCCAGCCCGGCTGTGTCAGCGTGTGGTGGTGTCAGCCTGGCGGTGCCAGCCCGGCTGTGCCAGCATGTGGCGGTGCCAGCCCGGCTGTGCCAGCGTGCAGTGGTGCCAGCCTGGCGGTGCCAGCCCAGCTGTGCCAGCGTGTGGTGGTGCCATCCTGGCGGTGCCAGCCCGGCTGTGCCAGCGTGTGGCGGTGCCAGCCTGGCTGTGCCAGCCCGGCTGTGCCAGCGTGCAGCAGTGCCAGCCTGGCGGTGCCAGCCCGGCTGTGCCAGCGTGTGGTGGTGCCATCCTGGCGGTGCCAGCCCGGCTGTGCCAGCGTGTGGCGGTGCCAGCCTGGCTGTGCCAGCCCGGCTGTGCCAGCGTGCAGCAGTGCCAGCCTGGCGGTGCCAGCCCGGCTGTGCCAGCCCGGCTGTGCCAGCGTGCAGCGGTGCCAGCCCGGCTGTGCCCACAGGTTCTCCGAGTCCTGCTTCCTGGACACCGATGGCCAGGCCACCTGCGACGCCTGTGCCCCCGGATACGCCGGGCGCCGCTGCGAGAGGTGGGCACCGCGGGCACCCTGGCACCCCCCCGAGACCACCACACCCATCTGAAACCCCTGCACCCACCCCCCCCTCCACCCTCACTACCCCTCCCCCACCCCCTCCCCCTCCCCCCCCACTCCCTTCTCCCTCCTCCCTCCTCCTCACCCCTCTGCCCCACCCTGCCCCGCCCTGCCCCGCCCTGCCCCGCCCTGCCCCGCCCTCACCCCTCCCCCCCCCGCAGGTGTGCTCCAGGCTACGAGGGGGATCCCATCCAGCCCGGAGGCAAATGCAGCCCCATTGGTGAGTCTGCCTGTGGGTGCTCCCCCCCCCCCACCCACCCAGGGGTGCTCCCTCCCCACCTCTGGGTGCCCCCTCCCCACCCTCACCCTCGCTGCCTGCAGGTCAGGAGCTCGCCAAGTGTGATGCCCGCGGGGGCAAGGACGATGCCAGTGGCACCTGCCGCTGCAAGGTGAGGGCAGGGTGCCAGGGGGTGAGGGGGGCTGGGTGCTGCCACCCTCCATGGCACCCAGGGGCATCCCTGGGTACCCAATGCCATCCTCCACAGCACCCAGTCCCACCCTGTCCAGTGCCCCCATGGCACCCAGTCCAACCCCTCCCCACTGGCACCCATTCCAATGCCCCCATGGCACCCAGTCCAACCCCTCCCCACTGGCACCCATTCCAATGCCCCCATGGCACCCAGTCCAACCCCTCCCCACTGGCACCCATTCCAATGCCCCCATGGCACCCAGTCCAACCCCTCCCCACTGGCACCCATTCCAATGCCCCCATGGTACCCAGTCCACACCCCCTGCCCCAGCACCCAGTCTGACCCCCATGGCACCCAGCCTCAGCCCTTGGGGCACCCAGTCCCATCCTCCTTGGCACCGCTTCCAACCTCCTCTGGCACCCAGTCCGACCCCTCCGTGGCACCCAGTCCAGTCCCTGGGGCACTCAGTCCCCTGGGCCCTCCACAGCACCCAGACCACCCCATGGCACCCAGAGCAACCTGCCTGTGCCACCCAGTCCAACCCCTCCTTAGCACCAACTCCAACCCCCTTGGCACCCATCCCCAACCCCCTTGGCACCCATTCCTAACCACCTTGGCACCCATTCCAACCCCCTTGGCACCCATTCCACAACCCCCTTGGCAACCATTCCACAACCCCCTTGGCACCCATCTCCAACCCCCTTGGCTCCCCTTCCAACCCCCTTGGCACCCATTCCCAACCCTCTTGGCACCAACTCCAACCCCCTTGGCACTCATTCCAACCCCCTTGGCACCCATTCCCAAACCCCTTGGCACCCATTCCACAACCCCCTTGGCACCCATTCCTACCCTCTTGGCACCCATTGCAACCCCCTTGGCAACCATTCCACAACCCCTTGGCACCCATCTCCAACCCCCTTGGCACCCATCCCCAACCCCCTTGGCACCCATTCCTACCCCTTGGCACCCACTCCAACCCCCTTGGCACCCATTCCTACCCCTTGGCACCCACTCCAACCCCCTTGGCACCCATTCCCAACCCCCTAGGCACCCATTCCTAACCACCTTGGCACCCATCCCCAACCCCCTTGGCACCCATTCCAACCCCCTTGGCACCCATTCCACAACCCCTTGGCACCCATCTCCAACCCCCTTGGCACCCATCCCCAACCCCCTTGGCACCCATTCCACAACCCCTTGGCACCCATCTCCAACCCCCTTGGCACCCATTCCACAACCCCCTTGGCACCCATCTCCAACCCCATGGCTCCCCTTCCTACCCCCTTGGCACCCATTCCAAGCCTCTTGGCACCCACTCCAACTCCACCTGGCACCCATTCCCAACCCCCTTGGCACCCATTCCCTACCCCTGTGGCACCCATTTGTAATGCCCTTGGCACCCATTCCCAACCCCCTTGGCACCCATCTCCAACCCCCTTGGCACCCATTCCCAACCCCCTTGGCACCCATCTCCAACCCCCTTGGCACCCATTCCCAACCCCCTTGGCACCCATTCTCTACCCCTGTGGCACCCATTTGTAATGCCCTTGGCACCCATTCCAACCCCCTTGGCACCCATTCCCAAACCCCTTGGCACCCATTCCACAACCCCCTTGGCACCCATCTCCAACCCCCTTGGCACCCATTCCCAAACCCCTAGGCACCCATTCCCAAACCCCTTGGCACCCACTCCAACCCCCTTGGCACCCATCCCCAACCCCCTTGGCTCCCCTTTCAACCCCCTTGGCACCCATCTCCAACCCCCTTGGCACCCACTCCAACCCCCTTGGCACCCATCCCCAACCCCCTTGGCACCCATTCCCAAACCCCCTTGGCACCCATTCCCAACCCTCTTGGCACCCATCTCCAACCCCCTTGGCACCCATTCCAAACCCCCTTGGCACCCATTCCAACCCCCTTGGCACCCATTCCAAACCCCCTTGGCACCCATTCCAACCCCCTTGGCACCCATTCCAAACCCCCTTGGCACCCATTCCTACCCCCTTGGCACCCATCTTCAACCCCCTTGGCACCTATTCCCAACCCCCTTGGCACCCACTCCAAACCCCTATGGCACACATTCCAGCTCCCCTTGGCACCCATCTCCAACCCCCTTGCCACCCATTCCCACTCCCTTGGCGCCCAGCTGCCCTGCCCCCCCCCGCCGCCCCTGTGCCCAGCCGGTGCCAGCCCAGCCGGTGCCCGCTGTGCCCGCAGCCCAACGTCGAGGGCCGGCTGTGCGACGCCTGCGCCGCTGGCACCTTCCACCTGAGCGCTGCCAACCCCGAGGGCTGCCTGCCCTGCTTCTGCATGGGCATCACCAGGCACTGCCACAGCTCCGCCTGGAGCCGCCACCAGGTACCCACGGCCCTGCCAGGCCCTGCCAGGCCCTGCCAGGCCTCACTCTGCTCATGTTGAGCTGGGATGTGTCGTGTGGTGTGGTGCCATGCTCTGCTGTGCCATGCTGTGCCATGCCACACTGTGCCATGCCAGGCTATGTAATCTTGTGCCATGCCATGCCATGCTGTGCCATGCTCTGCCATGCCACACTGTGCCATGCCAGGCTATGCAATCTTGTGCCATGCCATGCCATGCTGTGCCATGCTGTGCCATGCCACACTGTGCCATGCCAGGCTATGTAATCTTGTGCCATGCTGTGACGTGCCATGCTGTGCCATGCCCGGCTATGCAATTTTGTGCCATGCTGTGCTGTGCCATGCTGTGCCATGCCAGGCTATGCAATCTTGTGCCATGCCAGACTGTGCCATGCCAGGCTATGCAATCTTGTGCCATGCTGTGCTGTGCCATGCTGTGCCATGCCAGGCTATGCAATCTTGTGCCATGCCATGCTGTGCCACATTGTATTACGCTATGCCATGCCATGCTGTGCCCAGGTTATGCCACCTTGCTACTTGCCATGCCATGCTGTGCCATGTCATGTTGTGCTGTGCCAGGTAGTGCCACACTGTAATTTGCCATGCCATGCTGTGCCAGCTTGTGCCATGTCATATTGGTCTGTGCTGGGTAGTGCCATGCCATGCTGTGCCATGCCATGCTGTGCCATGCCAGGCTATGCAATCTTGTGCCATGCCATGCTGTGCTGTGCCATGCTGTGCCATGCTGCGCCATGGGGTGCCATGCTGTGCCATTCCACACTGTGCCATGTTGTACCATGCTGTGCCATGCTGTGCCATGCTACGTCATGTTGTGCTGTGCCAGGCAGTGCCAGGCAGTGCCAGGTAGTGCCATGTTGCAACTTGCCATGCCATGCTGTGCCAGCTTGTGCCATGTCATATTGGTCTGTGCTGGGTGGTGCCATGCCATGCTGTGCCATGCCATGCTGTGCCAGGTAGTGCCACTCTGTGCCCTGCTGTGCCACGTGGTTTTGTGCTGTGCCATGCCAGCCATGCCCACCACCAGGCCTTCCCTTCCAGGTGCTGCTGACAGCCGAGGGCACTGCGCCGCTGCCCCTGGCCAACCTGGCTGGCACCCAGTCGGGCACCGGTGCCAGGTTCACGGCGCCGCAGGAGCTGCTCTTCGATGCCTTCCAGACCCTGCCCCAGGAGGTCTTCTACTGGGTGCTGCCCGAGGCCTTCACCAGGGACAAGGTGCCCGGGCACGGGGCAAGGGGGCAAGGGGGGCAAGGGAGGCAAAGAGGACAAGGGGGACAAGGGAGGCAAGGGGGCAAGGGGGGCAAGGGTGACAAGGGGAGCAAGGCTGGCAAAGGGGACAAGGGGGGCAAGGGTGGCAAAGGGGATAAGGGTGGGCAGAGGAACGGGGGGGCAAGGGTGGCAAAGAGGACAAGGGGGACAAGGGTGGCAAGGGTGGCAAGGGGGGCAAGGGTGGCAAGGGGAGCAAGGGGGGCAAGGGTGGCAAGGGGAGCAAGGCTGGCAAAGGGGACAAGGGGGGCAAGGGTGGCAAGAGGGACATGGGTGGCAAGGGAGGCAAGGGGGGCAAGGTGGGCAAGGGTGGCGAGGGGGACAAAGGGCACAAGGGGTGCAAGGGGGGCAAAGGGGATAAGGGTGGCAGGAGGGACAAGGGTGGCAAGGCTGGCAAAGGGGATAAGGGTGGGCAGAGGAACAGGGGGGGCAAGGGTGGCAAGGGGAACAAGAGGGGCAAGGCTGGCAAAGAGGACAAGGGGGGCAAGGCTGGCAAAGAGGACAAGGGGGGCAAGGGTGGCAAGGGGGACAAGGGGGACAAGGAGACAAGGGTGGCCAGAAGGACATGGGTGGCAAGGGAGGCAGGGGGGGCAAGGTGGGCAAGGGTGGCGAGGGGGACAAGGGTGGCAAGGGGAACAAGGGTGGCAAGGCTGGCAAAGGGGATAAGGGTGGCAGGGGGGACAAGGAGGACAAGGCTGTCGAAGGGGACAAGGGTGGCCAGAGGAACAGGGGGGTCAAGGGTGGCAAGGGGAGCAAGAGGGGCAAGGCTGGCAAAGGGAACAAGGGGGACAGGGGTGGCAAGAGGGACATGGGTGGCAAGGGTGGCAAGTGGGACAAGAGGGGCAAAGGGGACGAGGGTACCAGGTCTGGCAAAGGGGGCGAGGCTGGCAAGAGCGGCAAGGGGGACAAGAGGGACAAGGCTGGCAGAGGGGACACGAGTGATGAGGGTGGCGAGAGGGCTGTGCCCGTGCCGTGCCCGTCCTCAGCGTGCCCCCCGCCGCAGGTGACGTCGTACGGCGGTGAGCTGCGCTACAGGGTGGCACACCGGGCAGCGCCGGGCGCCCAGCCGCCGCCGCGCCAGCCGGACGTGGTGCTGCAGGGCAACGGCATCCTCCTGGAGCACTTCTCCGACGCCAGCTTCCCCCCCCGGCGTGCCCACCGCCGTCACCGTGCCCTTCCGGGAGGTGAGCGCCGCCCCGTGCCCCCCCTCGGCCGCGGGGCCGGGCCGGGCCGGGGCACTGAGGCGGGGGTGTGCCCGCAGCACGCCTGGCGCCGGGCGGACGGGCACAGCGCCACCCGCGAGCACCTCCTGATGGCGCTGGCGGACCTCGACCTGCTGCTGATCCGAGCCAGCTACTCGGAGCGGCCCGAGGAGAGCAGGTAGCGGGCAGCGGGCGGGCGGCGGGCAGGGGGCTGAGGGCGGGCAGGGCACCGGGCGCTGGGCACCGCCTGTCTCGCCCCACAGACTGGCAGACGTCAGCCTGGACGTGGCAGTGCCAGAGGCCACCGGCCACCCGCCCGCGCTGGAGGTGGAGGACTGCAGCTGCCCCGATGGGTACCGCGGAGCCTCCTGCCAGGTGTGCCCCCCCTGGTGCCCGCTGAGCCCTGCCCACACCCTCGGGCTGCTGCCCACCCTGTGTGACTCTGTGTGCCCTGGCACTGAGTGGTGCCCACCCTGCTTGTGCCTGTGTGCCCCTGGGGGCAGTGAGTGGTGCCCACCCTGCTTGATTCTGTGTGCCCCTGGGGGCAGTGAGTGGTGCCCACCCTGCTTGACCCTGTGTGCCCCTGGGGGCAGTGAGTGGTGCCCACCCTGCTTGACCCTGTGTGCCCCTGGGGGCAGTGAGTGGTGCCCACCCTGCTTGACCCTGTGTGCCCCTGGGGGCAGTGAGTGGTGCCCACCCTGTGTGACCCTGTGTGCCCCTGGGGGCAGTGAGTGGTGCCCACCCTGCTTGACCCTGTGTGCCCCTGGGGGCAGTGAGTGGTGCCCACCCTGTGTGACCCTGTGTGCCCCTGGGGGCAGTGAGTGGTGCCCACCCTGCTTGACCCTGTGTGCCCCTGGGGGCAGTGACTGGTGCCCACCCTGTGTGACTCTGTGTGCCCCTGGGGGCAGTGAGTGGTGCCCACCCTGCTTGTGCCTGTGTGCCCCTGGGGGCAGTGAGTGGTGCCCACCCTGCTTGTCTGTGTGCCCTGGTAGTGAGTGGTGCCCACCCTGCTTGTGCCTTTGTGCCCCTGGGGGCAGTGAGTGGTGCCCACCCTGCTGGTCTCTGTGCCCTGGCAGTGAGTGGTGCCCACCTGCTTGACCCTGTGTGCCCCTGGGGGCAGTGAATGGTGCCCACCCTGCTTGTGCCTGTGTGCCCCTGGGGGCAGTGAGTGGTGCCCACCCTGTGTGACCCTGTGTGCCCCTGGGGGCAGTGACTGGTGCCCACCCTGTGTGACCCTGTGTGCCCCTGGGGGCAGTGAGTGGTGCCCACCCTGCTTGTCTGTGTGCCCCTGGGGGCAGTGAGTGGTGCCCACCCTGTGTGACTCTGTGTGCCCCTGGGGGCAGTGAGTGGTGCCCACCCTGCTTGTGTCTGTGTGCCCTGGCACTGAGTGGTGCCCACCCTGCTTGACTCTGTGTGCCCCTGGGGACAGTGAGTGGTGCCCACCCTGTGTGACCCTGTGTGCCCCTGGGGGCAGTGAGTGGTGCCCACCCTGTGTGCCCCTGTGTGCCCCTGGGGGCAGTGAGTGGTGCCCACCCTGCTTCTGTCTGTGTGCTCCTGGGGGCAGTGAGTGGTGCCCACCCTGCTTGACCCTGTGTGCCCCTGGGGGCAGTGAGTGGTGCCCACCCTGTGTGCCCCTGTGTGCCCCTGGGGGCAGTGAGTGGTGCCCACCCTGCTTGACCCTCTGTGCCCGCTGCAGGACTGTGCCACCGGCTACACTCGCAGCACCTCTGGGCTCTACCTGGGCACCTGTGAGCCATGCCAGTGCCATGGCCACGCCAGCGAGTGCCACCCCGAGACTGGTGTCTGCCAGGTGAGCTGGGCACAGCTGGGAGACACCCTTGGCACCCCCCTGGTGGTGCCACCCGTGCCCATCACCTTCCCCCTTCACAGGGCTGCCAAGACCACACGGAGGGTCCCCAGTGCGACAAATGCCAATCCGGCTACTACGGTGATGCCACCCAGGGCACGCCAGGAGACTGCCAGCCCTGTCCCTGCCACGGACCACAGGGTGCCAGCCAGTAGGTGCCGCCTCCTGGTGCCCTCCGTGCCCGGGGCCGCTGGCAGGGCCTCACCCATCCCCTTGTGCCCTCTGCAGGGAGACCAAGATCTGCTTCGCGGACACGGACGGGCAGCCCACCTGCAGCGCCTGTGCCCCCGGGCACAGCGGGCGCCTGTGCCAGAGGTGACAGGGGACAGCGGGCTGGGCACGGGGGTGGCTCTGGGGTGCAGAGCCCTCCCCTCACTGGCATCTCTTGCTGTGCCCCCGCAGGTGCTCGCCCGGGTACGTGGGGGACCCGCTGCGGGGAGAGCCCTGCCGAGGTAGGTGCCACGGGGAGGGGGCAAGGGGAGGTGCCCTGCGCTGGCACCGAGGGGGGGGCTGTGTGTAATCGCTGTTGTCACCCCCCCCCCCCCCCAGAGCCAGGTGCCCCCAGCGGGCAGTGCCAGTGTGACCCCCGTGGCAGTATCGGTGAGGGCTGCGATGCCAGCGGGCAATGCCAGTGCAAGGTGAGCCTCGGGCCTGCCCCGGAGCCCCCGGGAGGAGGTGGCAGGGCCTTGGCACCCACCCCGTGTCCCCCTCCCAGGCCAACGTGGAAGGTCCCCACTGTGCCACCTGCCGTGCCCACCATTTCCACCTGAGTGCCAGCGAGCCGGCCGGGTGCCTGCCCTGCTTCTGCATGGGCATCGTCCAGCACTGTGCCAGCACCTCCTATGCCCGCAGCGCCGTGAGTGTGCCCCCTGGCGGCCCCAGGTGTGCCCAGCGTGCCCCCCCCCCACCCCGCTCACCACCCCTGTCCCACCCCCAGGTCCGGACGCCCTTCGCCCCTGGCAATGCCCAGGGCTTCGCCTTGGTGAACCGGCAGCGCAGCACCCGGGTGGGCACCGGCCTGGTGGTGGAGCCTGGCACAGCCCAGCCCCGCCTCAGCTACCACCGCTTCGGGGAGCTGCCCCCCGACTCCTACTACTGGCAGCTGCCCCCCCCCCTACCAGGGGGACAAGGTAGGGGGGGGCTGTCCCCACAGCCCCCCAGGGGCAGGGGTGCCTATGGGAGCACCCAGCCTGCCCCTGCTCCCCGTGGGCACCCCTGGGTGCTCTGCCCCAGGGCAGGAGGCTGCAGCCTGCCCTGTCTGCTGCCCTCTCCTTTTCTGTTCTCCTCTCTTCCTTTCCCCTTCCCCTTCCCCTTTCTCCTTCCCCTTTCCCCTTTCCCCTTCCTCATCCCTATCTCATCCCCTCCCCTTTCCCCTCTCCCTCTCCCTCTCCCTCTCCCTCTCCCTCTCCCTCTCCCTCTCCCTCTCCCTCTCCCTCTCCCTCTCCCTCTCCCTCTCCCTCTCCCTCTCCCTCTCCCTCTCCCTCTCCCTCTCCCTTTCTCCCTCTCCCTTTCTCCCTCTCCCTTTCCCCCTCCCCCTCTCCCCCTCCCCCTTCCCCTTCTTCCCCTCCCCCTCTCCCTCTCCCTCTCCCTTTCTCTCTCCCCCTCTCCCTCCCCCCCTCCCCCTCCCCCTTCCCCTTCTTTCCCTCTCCCTCTCCCTCTCCCTCTCCCTCTCCCTCTCCCTCTCCCTCTCCCTCTCCCTCTCCCTCTCCCTCTCCCTCTCCCTCTCCTCTTCCCCCTCTCCTTCTCTCCCTCTCTCCCTCTCCTTTTCCCATCCCACTCCACTTCCATCCCCACCTCAATCCCATTCCCATCCCCAATCCCAACCCCACACCAAACCCACCCCAATACCCACACCAACCCATCCCCACCCTCACCCCACTCCCAACCCCACCCTGCTCCCAACCCCACTCCCATCCCCACCCCAATCCCACCCCACTGCCACTCCCACGGCCACCCCCTCCCCTCTGCCCTAGGTGGGCTCCTATGGGGGTCGGCTCCGCTACACCCTGACGCACAGCCCGGGGGGGCAGGGAGCTGCCCTGCCCGACGCCGACGTCCAGATCACGGTAAGGGGGTGCCAGGGGGTGCCAGGGCTGGGTAGGACCGGCACAGGGCGGCACCAGGGCCCCCCCCCCACGACACCTCTCTGTCCACAGGGCAACGACATCACGCTGGTGGCCTACCAGCCCGCCCTGCCCCCGCACAGCCCCCAGCCCATGGAGATCATCTTCCGGGAGGTAGGAGCCCGCGGGGGGCTTCTGTCCCTGCATGTCCCCAGGGCCCTGCGCCTGTGCCCTGCCCCACACCTCCCCTGTGCCCGCAGCAATACTGGCAGCGGCCCGACGGGCAGCCGGCGACCAGGGAGCATCTGCTGATGGCTTTGGCCGACCTGGAGGAGGTCCTGATCCGAGCCACCTACTCCAGCAGCACCTCTGCCTCCAGCATCGCCGACGTCAGCATGGACACCGCTGTGCCCCCCCAGCCCGGCCTCCCCCCGGCCCTCGAGGTGGAGGAGTGCCGCTGCCCCCCTGGCTACCACGGCCTGTCCTGCCAGGTGAGGCTGGCACAGCCATCCAGCACCACCCAACCCCCACCCCAGGGGTGTTGGGGGTGGGCTCATAGAATCACAGAACCAGCCAGGCTGGAAAAGAGCTCAGAGCTCAGCAAGTCCAACCTAGGACCTCATCCCTGACACCTCCTGACAGCTAAACCCTGGCTCCAAGTGCCACATCCAATCCCCTCCTGAACACCTCCAGGGATGGGGACTCCACCACCTCCCTGGGCAGCACATCCCAAGGGCCAATCTCTCTTGCTGGGAAGAACTTCTTCCTCACCTCCAGTCTAAACCTCCCCTGGCACAGTTTGAGACTGTGTCCTCTTGTTCTGGTGCTGGCTGCCTGGGAGAAGAGCCCAACCCCCACCTGGCTCCAACCTCCCTTCAGGGAGTTGCAGAGAGCAATGAGGTCTCCCCTGAGCCTCCTCTTCCCCAGGCTAAGCAACCCCAGCTCCCTCAGCCTCTCCTCCCAGGGCTGTGCTCCAGACCCCTCCCCAGCTTTGTTGCCCTTCTCTGGACACCTTCCAGCAGCTCAACCTCTTTCCTAACCTGAGGAGCCCAGAACTGGACACAGGACTCCAGGTGTGGCCTGAGCAGTGCTGAGCACAGGGCAGGATGAGCTCCCTGCTCCTGCTGGCCACACTCTTCCTGATGCAGGCCAGGATGCCCTTGGCCTTCTTGGCCACCTGGGCACACTGCTGGCTCATGTTCAGCCTACTATCAACCAGCACCCCCAGGTCCCTCTCTGCCTGGCTGCTCTCAGCCACTCTGCCCCCAGCCTGTAGCTCTGCCTGGGGCTGTTGTGGCCGAAGTGGGCAGACTGAGAGAGTTGGGGTTGTGCAGGCTGGAGAGGAGAAGGCTCCCAGGAGACCTCATTGTGGCCTTCCAGGATCTGCAGGGGGCTCCAGGAAAGCTGGGGAGGGACTTTTGAGGGTGTCAGGGAGGGATAGGACTGGGGGGGATGGAGCAGAACTAGGAGTGGGGAGATGGAGATTGGCTGTGAGGAAGAAGTTGTTGCCCAGGAGGGTGGTGAGAGCCTGGCACAGGTTGCCCAGGGAGGTGGTGGAAGCCTCCTGCCTGGAGGTGTTTGCAGCCAGGCTGGAGGTGGCTGTGAGCAACCTGCTGTGGTGTGAGGTGTCCCTGCCCATGGCAGGGGGCTGGAGCTGGCTGAGCCTTGAGCTCCCTTCCAAGCCTGGCAGTTCTGTGGTTCTGTGATTCTAAGTGCAGAGCCTGACTCTTGGACTTGTTAAATGCTATCCTGTTGCACTCCACCCAACGCTGACCCCCCCTTTTCTGTGCCCCCTTGGCAGGACTGTGCCCCTGGTTACACCCGCTCCGGGGGGGGGCTGTACCTGGGGCACTGTGAGCTGTGTGAGTGCAATGGGCACTCGGAGAGCTGCCACCCCCGAGAGCGGCGTCTGCTCCGTAAGCCTTCACATCATCGGGGGGTTTTGGGGGGGCTGGGGGCTCGTGCCAGCCATGACCCCCCCAATTTGTATCATCCTTTCTCCCCCCCCCCAGGGATGCTTGCACAACACTGCAGGGGATTTCTGTGACCAGTGTGCCCCTGGGTTCTACGGCGATGCCACTGCCGGGACCCCCGAGGACTGCCAGCCCTGCGCCTGCCCCCTCCCCTACCCCGAAAACCAGTGAGTGCCAGTGCTGGGGGGTGGGGGGGGTCCTGGGGAGGGGCTGTGCCCCCACCTCACCCTGGCCCTCCCCACAGGTTTTCCAGGACCTGCGAGAGTCTGGGAGGCAGTGGGTACCGCTGCACCGCCTGCGAGCCAGGCTACACCGGGCAGTACTGCGAGCGGTGAGGGGCAGCACCCCAAAGACATCCCCCCCTGGGCTCACCCCCAAATGCTCCCCATGAGAAACCCACCCTGACAGGCTCACCCCAATATACCCACCCCCAAAACCCACCCCCAAAACCCACCCCCTGGGCTCATCCCCAAATGCTCCCCATGAGAAACCCACCCTGACAGGCTCACCCCAATATACCCACCCCCAAAACCCACCCCCAAAACCCACCCCCTGGGCTCACCCCCAAATGCTCCCCATGAGAAACCCACCCTGACAGGCTCACCCCAATATACCCACCCCCAAAACCCACCCCCAAAACCCACCCCATGGGCTCACCCCCAAATGCTCCTCATGAGAAACCCACCCTGACAAGCTCACCCCAATATACCCACCCCCAAAACCCACCCCCTGGGCTCACCCCCAAATGCTCCCCATGAGAAACCCACCCTGACAGGCTCACCCCAATATAGCCACCCCCAAAACCCACCCCCTGGGCTCACCCCCAAATGCTCTCCATGAGAAACCCACCCTGACAGGCTCACCCCAATATAGCCACCCCCAAAACCCACCCCCAAACCCCACCCCCTGGACTCACCCCCAAATGCTCCCCATGAGAAACCCACCCTGACAGGCTCACCCCAATATAGCCCCCCCCAAAACCCACCCCCAAAACCCACTTCCTGGACTCACCCCCAAATGCTCCCCATGAGAAACCCACCCTGACAGGCTCACCCCAATATAGCCCCCCCCAAAACCCACCCCCAAAACCCACCCCCTGGACTCACCCCCAAATGCTCCCCATGAGAAACCCACCCTGACAGGCTCACCCCAATATAGCCCCCCCCAAAACGCCACCCCCTGGGCTCACCCCCAAATGCTCCCCATGAGAAACCCACCCTGACAGGCTCACCCCAATATACCCACCCCCAAAACCCACCCCATGGGCTCACCCCCAAATGCTCCCCATGAGAAACCCACCCTGACACGCTCACCCCAATATAGCCACCCCCAAAACCCACCCCCTAAACCCACCCCCTGGGCTCACTCTCAAATGCTCCCCATGAGAAACCCATCCTGACAGGCTCACCCCAATATACCCACCCCCAAAGGCACCCCCCCTGGGCTCACCCCCAAATGCTCCCCATGAGAAACCCACCCTGACAGGCTCACCCCAATATACCCACCCCCAAAACCCACCGCCTAAACCCACCCCCTGGGCTCACCCCAATATAGCCACCCCCAAAAACCACCCCCTGGGCTCACCCCCAAATGCTCCCCATGAGAAACCCACCCTGACAAGCTCACCCCAATATAGTCCCCCCCAAAACCCACCCCCTGGGCTCACCCCCAAATGCTCCCCATGAGAAATCCACCCTGACAGGCTCACCCCAATATAGCCACCCCCAAAACCCACCCCCAAAACCCACCCCCTGGGCTCACCCCAAAATGCTCACCCTGATAAACTCACCTTGATGGGCTCACCCCAAAATGCTCCCCATGAGAAACCCACCCTGACAGGCTCACCCCAATATACCCACCCCCAAAACCCACCCCCAAAACCCACCCTCTGGGCTCACCCCAAAATGCTCCCCATGAGAAACCCATCCTGACAGGCTCACCCCAATATACCCACCCCCTGGGCTCACCCCAAAATGTTCACCCTGAGAAACCCACCCTGACAGGCTCACCCCAATATAGCCACCCCCAAAAACCACCCCCTGGGCTCACCCCCAAATGCTCCCCATGAGAAACCCACCCTGACAGGCTCACCCCAATATTGCCACCCCCAAAACCTACCCCATGAGCTCACCCCAAAGTGCTCACCCTGATAAACTCACCTTGATGGGGTCACCCCAATATGCCCACCTCCTAAACCCCACCCTGACAGGCTCACCCCAAAATGCTCACCCCAGTATACCCACCCTGACAGGCTCACCTCAGATACCCACCCCCAAAACCCCACCCCAGGTGCTCACCCTAAAATACTCATCCTGATAAACCCACCTCGATGGGGTCACCCCAATATGCCCACCCTCAAAACCCCCACCCCTTGTGCTCACCCCAAAATGCTCCCCCTGATGATCCCACCCTGACATCCTCACCTCAGCTACCCACCCCCAAAACCCACCTCATGGGCTCACCCCCAAAATGCTCCCCCTGATGATCCCACCCTGACATCCTCACCTCAGCTACCCACCCCCAAAACCCACCTCATGGGCTCACCCCAAAATGCTCCCCCTGATGATCCCACCCTGACATCCTCACCTCAGCTACCCACCCCCAAAACCCACCTCATGGGCTCACCCCAAAATGCTCACCCCCATATCCCCACCCCGACCTGCTCACCCCACTATTCAATCCAACAGACTCACCCCCCTGTAGTCACCCCAAGATCCTCACCCTTCTGCCTACCCTGCCATACCCACCCCATAATGCTCCCCTCAGCTCACATCTGCTCACCCCAAAGTGCTCACCCCGGTGAGCTCACCCCAATATCTGCCCTGCAGTAGACTCACCTTTATACCCACCCTGATGGGCTCACCCCAACATCCCCATCCTGATGGGGTTCACCCCAAACTGCTCACCCTGGTCCACCCACCCCAACAGTCTCCTGCTGTACCCACCCTGGTACAGCCACCCTGATGTGCTCACCCTATGCACCCCAAAGGGTCACCTTTGTACCCACCCTGATGTGCTCACCCTATGCACCCCTAAGGGTCACCTCTGTACCCACCCTGATGTGCTCACCCTATGCACCCCTAAGGGTCACCTCTATACCCACCCTGATGTGCTCACCCTATGCACCCCAAAGGGTCACCTCTATACCCACCCTGGTGTACTCACCCTAATGTACCCCCTCTGATGTGCTCACCCCAAAGTGCTCACCCCTGTGAGCTCACCCCAATATCTGCCCTGCAGTGGACTCACCTTTATACCCACCCTGATGGGCTCACCCCCCAACATCCCCATCCTGATGGGGTTCACCCCAAACTGCTCACCCTGGTCCACCCACCCCAAGTCTCCTGCTGTACCCACCCTGGTACAGCCACCCTGATGTGCTCACCTCTATACCCACCCTGGGGGGCTCACCCCAAAGTGCTCACCTTGATAGATCCACCCCAGTGTGCTCACCCCAGTGAGCTCACCCCAATACATGCACCCCTGTGGTCTCACCCCGACACACACCACCCCAGTGCCCTCTGCTATGCCCACCCCAGTATACCCACGCTGATGGCCTCACCCCAATGGTCTCACCTTGACATAACCACTTCAAAGTGCTCACCCCCAAACACTCACCCTTATACCCACCCTGACATACCCACCCCCACATGCTCACCCCAATATGCTCACCCCAATGTTCTCCTGCTGTCCCTACCCTGGTACACCCACCCTGATGTGCTCACCCTATGCACCCCTAAGGGTCACCTCTATACCCACCCTGATGTGCTCAACCTATGCACCCCTAAGGGTCACTTCTATACCCACCCTGCTGTACTCACCCCAATGTACCCCCTCTGATGTACTCACCCCAAAGTGCTCACCTTGATAGATCCACCCCAGTGTGCTCACCCCAATGAGCTCACCCCAACACACCCACCCCAATGCCCTCTGCTGTGCCCACCCCAGTATACCCACGCTGATGGCCTCACCCCAATGGTCTCACCCTGACATAACCACTTCAAAGTGCTCACCCCCAAACACTCACCCTTATACCCACCCTGGCATTCCCACCCCCACATGCTCACCCCAATATGCTCACCCCAATGTTCTCCTGCTGTACCCACCCCAGTGCACCCACCCTGATACACTCACCCTATGAGCTCACCCCCATGGGTCACCTCTATACCCACCCTGGTAGGCTCACCCCAATGTACTCACCCTGAGGGGCTCACCCCAAAGTGCTCACCTTGATAGATCCACCCCAGTGTGCTCACCCCAAAGTGCTCACCCCTGTGAGCTCACCCCAGTATCTGCCCTGCAGTGGACTCACCTTTATACCCACCCTGATGGGCTCACCCCAACATCCCCATCCTGATGGGGTTCACCCCAAACTGCTCACCCTGGTCCACCCACCCCAACAGTCTCCTGCTGTACCCACCCTGGTACAGCCACCCTGATGTACTCACCCTACGCACCTCAAAGGGTCACCTCTATACCCACCCTGATGTGCTCACCCTATGCACCCCAAAGGGTCACTTCTATACCCACCCTGAGGGGCTCACCCTGAGGGGCTCACCTCAAAGTGCTCACCTTGATATACCCACCCCAGTGTGCTCACCCCTATGAGCTCACCCTGGTCGATGCACCCCAAAGTGCTCACCCCAATATCCTCATCCCAATGCCCTCCTGCTAGAGCCACCCTGACATGCTCACCCCAACATTCCCACCCTGCTGGGCTCACCCCAAAGTGCTCCCCCTGCTATACCCACCCCAATCTACTGACCTATGTGAGCTCACCCCGATGTATGCACCCCTGTGGGCTCCCCCCAAGGTACCCACCCCATGTCCTCTGCTGTACCCACCCCAGCACACCCACCCTGATCTATGCCCCCCAAGATGCTCACCTCACTATCCCCCCCCCATTGTGCCCCCCAATATACCCACTCCCATGGGCTCCCCCCCAAATACCCAACCCAGTAAGCTCACCCTGCTGTACCCACCCTGACACCTTCACCCCAGGCTCTCACCCCCAGGGGCTCACCCCCAAATATCCACCCCCAGGAGCTCACCCCCAAATATCCACCCCCATGGGCTCACCTTGATGGGCTCACCCCCACCTCAAAATGCTCACCCCCCCCGTACCCAACCCCACTGTGCCCACCCCAAGATGCTCACTCTGCTATAGAGACCCCACTATAGCCACCCCCCTGGGCTCACCCCAGTATATGCACCCCACTATACCCACCCCAAGATGCTCACCCCCATACAGGTACCCATGATGCCCACCCCACTGTACCCATATCAGTGGGCTCACCTCCATACATGTGCCCACAATGCCCACCCTGCTGTAGCCACCCCAATATGCTCACCCCATATATGAACCCACAATGCCCACCCTGCTGTGCCCACCCCAGGGGGCTCTCCCCCATACATGTGCCCACTATATGCACCCCACTATACCCCCCCAAGTGGGCTCACCCCCATACATATGCCCATGATACCCACCTCACTGTACCCACCCCCCTGTGCCCACCCCAGGGTGCTCACCCTGTTATATAGACCCCACTGTACCCACCCCAGTGGGCTCAGCCCCGTACATGTGCCCACTGTACCCACTCTACTGTGCCCACCCCAATATGCTCACCCCATGTATGTACCCACGATGCCCACCCTGCTGTACCCACCCCAGTGGGCTCCCCCCTCAATCTCTGCACCCCCTCACTCCTCCCCCTCTCTCCCCCCACAGCTGTGCCCCTGGCTACACCGGTGACCCCACGGCCCTGGGGCAGGGCTGCGTCCCGGTGGGCTCCGCGGTGCCCCTGGCTGTCCACATCCACCCCCCGCGCACCGCGGTGGCACAGGGCAGCGCCATCACCCTGCGGTGCCAGGCCACCGGCCAGCCCCCCTTCTACTACCACTGGGCACGAGAGGATGGCAAACCCCTCCCTGAGGGTGCCCAGAGCCGGAGACAAGGTACTGGGTGGCTCTGGGAGGGGGGCACTGGGGGTGTCCTCAAGGCTGGGGGGGGTGACGTGGGTGTCAGCTGGGGGCCAGCCCCAGGCGAGGAGCTGTGTGCCCACAGTACCCACCCCACTACACCCATCCCAGTGGGCTGACCCCCATCCATGTGCCCACTATACCCACCCCAGTGGGCTCACCCCTACACATGCCCACATGGACATGGGTGTCAGCTATGTGCCACCCCCAGGCGAGGAGCTGTGTGCCCACAATACCCACCCCACTATACCCACCCCAGTGGGCTGACCCCCATCCATGTGCCCACTACACCCACCCCACTCGGCTCACCCCCATCCATGTGCCCACTACACCCACCCCACTCGGCTCACCCCCATCCATGTGCCCACTACACCCACCCCACTCACCCCACCCCAGTGGGCTCACCCACATCCATGTGCCCACTATACCCACCCCACTCACCCCACCCCAGTGGGCTCACCCCCACATGTGCCCACATGGACATGGGTGTCAGCTATGTGCCACCCCCAGGCGAGGAGCTGTGTGCCCACAATACCCCCCCCACTACACCTGTCCCAGTGGGCTCGCCCCCATCCATGTGCCCACTACACCCACCCCACTCACCCCACCCCACTCGGCTCACCCCCATCCATGTGCCCACTATACCCATCCGCTGTGTGCCACCCCCAGGCGAGGAGCTGTGTGCCCACAATACCCCCCCCACTACACCTGTCCCAGTGGGCTCGCCCCCATCCATGTGCCCACTACACCCACCCCACTCACCCCACCCCACTCGGCTCACCCCCATCCATGTGCCCACTATACCCACCCGCTGTGTGCCACCCCCAGGTGAGGAGCTGCACTTCGCCAGCATCCAGCCCTCCGCCGCCGGGGTCTATGTCTGCTCCTGCCGCAACCTGCGGCACAGCAATGCCAGCCGCGCCGAGATCATCGTCACCGGTAGGTCACCGGCGGGGTGGGTGGCTGGCACCGGGAGGTCAACATTAGGGTGGGTGGCTGGCATTGGGAGGTTGCTGTCAGGGTGGGTGACTGGCACCAGGAGGTCACTGTTGGGGAGAGTGACTGGCACTGGGAGGTTGCTGTCAGGGTGGGTGGCTGGCACTGGGAGGTTGACATCAGGATGGGTGACTGGTACCAGGAGGTCACTGTCAGGGTGGGTGACTGGCACCAGGAGGTCACTGTCAGGGTGGGTGGCTGGCACTGGGAGGTTGACATTAGGATGGGTGACTGGTACCAGGAGGTCACTGTCAGGGTGGGTGGCTGGCACTGGGAGGTTGACATTAGGATGGGTGACTGGTACCAGGAGGTCACTGTCAGGGTGGGTGACTGGCACCAGGAAGTCACCATTGGAGTGGGTGACTGGCACTGGGAGGTTGCTGTCCGGGTGGGTGGCTGGCACTGGGAGGTTGACATTAGGATGGGTGACTGGTACCAGGAGGTCACTGTCAGGGTGGGTGGCTGGCACTGGTAGGTCACTATTGGGGTGGGTGGCTGGCACCAGGGGGTCGCTGTCACCCGGCTGGGGGCACCCTGCTGCTGGCAGCAGCCGGACTCAGCTCTCCTGCCTCGCCGCAGAGAGCCCTGACAAAGCCATCACAGTGACCGTGGAGGAGAAGCGGGTACAGCGGGTACAGCCTGGCACCGACGTCACCTTCGTCTGCACTGCCAAGAGCAAGGTGAGCTGAGCGGTGGTGTGGTGTGGCGGGGCATGTGTGGGCACCTTTGGGTACCTGCCTGGGCGCACAGAGGAGAGGGACATCCCTGGGTGGTGCTAATGGGGACGTGCAGGGCACAGGGACACCCCTAGGTGCCCATGAGGCCATGCAGGGCACATAGAAGGCCTTGGGGCAGTGCAGGGCACAGGGGCATCCCTAGGAGCCCATGAAGACATGCAGGGCACATGGGTGCCCTTGGGGCCACGCAGGGCACAGGGACACCAAGTGCCCATGTGGATATGAAGGTGTATGGGAAGAACTCTAGGTCCCCATGGGGCCAGGCAGGGCACAAGGACACCCTTAGGTGCCCTTAAGGATAGGAAGGGCACATGGGTACCCTTGGGGTCATGCAGGGCACAAGGACACCCCTAGGTGCCCTTAAGGATAGGAAGGGCACATGGGTACCCTTGGGGTCATGCAGGGCACAGGGACACCCCTAGGTGCCCTTAAGGATAGGAAGGGCACATGGGTACCCTTGGGGCCACTCAGGGCACAGGGACACCCTTAGGTGCCCTTAAGGATAGGAAGGGCACATGGGTACCCTTGGGGTCATGCAGGGCACAGGGACACCCCTAGGTGCCCTTAAGGATAGGAAGGGCACATGGGTACCCTTGGGGTCATGCAGGGCAGGGGGACACCCCTAGGTGCCCACAAGGACATGCAGGGCACATGGGTGCCCTTGGGCCCATGAAGGGCACTGGGACACCCCTAGGTGCCCACAAGGACATGCAGGGCACATGGGTGCCCTTGGGGCCACGCAGGGCGCAGGGACACCCCTAGGTGCCCATGAGGGCATGCAGGGCACACATGTGCCCTTGGGGCCACGCAGGGCACAGGGACACCCCTAGGTGCCCACAAGAACGTGCAGGGCACATGGGTGCCCTTGGGGCCACGCAGGGCGCAGGGGAGCCCTCGGGTGCCAATCCGATCATAGGAATCCTCCAAGCACCCCGGGGCACCTCCGCTCTTCCTCGGGACACCCCCACCCCCCCCCCCCCGGTGTGGTGCCCACCCTGCGGGTGCCCAGCACACCCAGCAGAGCCCTCTCCACGTGCCCACGCCGTGCCCCCCTCTCTCTCTGGCAGTCTCCTGCCTACACGCTGGTGTGGACGCGGCAGAGCCACGGGACGCTGCCGCCCGGCGCCGTGGACTTCAACGGCATCCTGACGCTGCGCCGCGTGCGGCCCGAGGACGCCGGCGTCTACGTCTGCACCGGCTCCAACATGCTGGCCATGGACGAGGGCACTGCCACGCTCTACGTGCAGGGTGAGCCCTGCCGCGCGGGCACGCCGGGCACACACACCCACGGCTGCCCGCGGCACGGACCCGCTCGGCGCCAAGGTCCTGCAGCGCTGGGCACTCTCCATGCCCAGCTGCCAGGGCGACAGCTGTGCTTGGTGCCCACATCCTGCAGTGCTGGGCACTCTCCATGCCCAGCTGCCAGGGTGACAGCCGTGCTTGGTGCCCACATCCTGCAGTGCTGGGCACTCTCCATGCCCAGCTGCCAGGGTGACAGCTGTGCTTGGTGCCCACATCCTGCAGTGCTGGGCACTCTCCATGCCCAGCTGCCAGGGTGACACCCGTGCTTGGTGCCCACATCCTGCAGTGCTGGGCACTCTCCATGCCCAGCTGCCAGGGTGACACCCGTGCTTGGTGCCCACATCCTGCAGTGCTGGGCACTCTCCATGCCCAGCTGCCAGGGTGACAGCTGTGCTTGGTGCCCAGGTTCTGCAGCGCTGGGCACTCTCCATGCCCAGATGCCAGGGTGACACCCGTGCTTGGTGCCCACATCCTGCAGCGCTGGGCACTCTCCATGCCCAGCTGCCAGGGTGACAGCCGTGCTTGGTGCCCACGTCCTGCAGCGCTGGGCACTCTCCATGCCCAGCTGCCAGGGTGACAGCCGTGCTTGGTGCCCACATCCTGCAGTGCTGGGCACTCTCCATGCCCAGCTGCCAGGGTGACAGCTGTGCTTGGTGCCCACATCCTGCAGCGCTGGGCACTCTCCATGCCCAGCTGCCAGGGTGACAGCTGTGCTTGGTGCCCACATCCTGCAGCGCTGGGCACTCTCCATGCCCAGCTGCCAGGGTGACACCCGTGCTTGGTGCCCACATCCTGCAGCGCTGGGCACTCTCCATGCCCAGCTGCCAGGGTGACAGCTGTGCTTGGTGCCCACATCCTGCAGCGCTGGGCACTCTCCATGCCCAGCTGCCAGGGTGACAGCTGTGCTTGGTGCCCACATCCTGCAGTGCTGGGCACTCTCCATGCCCAGCTGCCAGGGTGACACCCGTGCTTGGTGCCCAGGTCCTGCAGTGCTGGGCACTCTCCATGCCCAGCTGCCAGGGTGACAGCTGTGCTTGGTGCCCAGGTCCTGCAGTGATGGGCACTCTCCATGCCCAGCTGCCAGGGTGACAGCCATGCTTGGTGCCCACATCCTGCAGTGCTGGGCACTCTCCATGCCCAGTTGCCAGGGTGACACCCGTGCTTGGTGCCCACATCCTGCAGTGCTGGGCACTCTCCATGCCCAGCTGCCAGGGTGACAGCCGTGCTTGGTGCCCACATCCTGCAGTGCTGGGCACTCTCCATGCCCAGCTGCCAGGGTGACAGCCATGCTTGGTGCCCACATCCTGCAGTGCTGGGCACTCTCCATGCCCAGCTGCCAGGGTGACACCCGTGCTTGGTGCCCACATCCTGCAGTGCTGGGCACTCTCCATGCCCAGCTGCCAGGGTGACAGCTGTGCTTGGTGCCCACATCCTGCAGTGCTGGGCACTCTCCATGCCCAGCTGCCAGGGTGACAGCCATGCTTGGTGCCCACATCCTGCAGCGCTGGGCACTCTCCATGCCCAGCTGCCAGGGTGACAGCCATGCTTGGTGCCCACATCCTGCAGTGCTGGGCACTCTCCATGCCCAGCTGCCAGGGTGACAGCCATGCTTGGTGCCCACATCCTGCAGTGCTGGGCACTCTCCATGCCCAGCTGCCAGGGTGACAGCCATGCTTGGTGCCCACATCCTGCAGTGCTGGGCACTCTCCATGCCCAGCTGCCAGGGTGACACCCGTGCTTGGTGCCCACATCCTGCAGTGCTGGGCACTCTCCATGCCCAGCTGCCAGGGTGACAGCTGTGCTTGGTGCCCACATCCTGCAGTGCTGGGCACTCTCCATGCCCAGCTGCCAGGGTGACAGCCATGCTTGGTGCCCACATCCTGCAGCGCTGGGCACTCTCCATGCCCAGCTGCCAGGGTGACAGCCATGCTTGGTGCCCACATCCTGCAGTGCTGGGCACTCTCCATGCCCAGCTGCCAGGGTGACACCCGTGCTTGGTGCCCACATCCTGCAGTGCTGGGCACTCTCCATGCCCAGCTGCCAGGGTGACACCCGTGCTTGGTGCCCACATCCTGCAGCGCTGGGCACTCTCCATGCCCAGATGCCAGGGTGACAGCTGTGCTTGGTGCCCAGGTCCTGCAGTGCTGGGCACTCTCCATGCCCAGCTGCCAGGGTGACAGCTGTGCTTGGTGCCCACATCCTGCAGTGCTGGGCACTCTCCATGCCCAGCTGCCAGGGTGACAGCTGTGCTTGGTGCCCAGGTCCTGCAGTGCTGGGCACTCTCCATGCCCAGATGCCAGGGTGACAGCCATGCTTGGTGCCCAGGTCCTGCAGTGCTGGGCACTCTCCATGCCCAGCTGCCAGGGTGACAGCTGTGCTTGGTGCCCAGGTCCTGCAGTGCTGGGCACTCTCCATGCCCAGCTGCCAGGGTGACACCCGTGCTTGGTGCCCACATCCTGCAGCGCTGGGCACTCTCCATGCCCAGCTGCCAGGGTGACAGCTGTGCTTGGTGCCCACATCCTGCAGTGCTGGGCACTCTCCATGCCCAGCTGCCAGGGCGACAGCCGTGCTTGGTGCCCAGGTCCTGCAGTGCTGGGCACTCTCCATGCCCAGCTGCCAGGGTGACACCCGTGCTTAGTGCCCACATCCTGCAGCGCTGGGCACTCTCCATGCCCAGCTGCCAGGGTGACACCCGTGCTTGGTGCCCAGGTCCTGCAGTGCTGGGCACTCTCCATGCCCAGCTGCCAGGGTGGCAGCTGTGCTTGGTGCCCACATCCTGCAGCGCTGGGCACTCTCCATGCCCAGCTGCCAGGGTGACAGCTGTGCTTGGTGCCCACATCCTGCAGTGCTGGGCACTCTCCATGCCCAGCTGCCAGGGTGACAGCCATGCTTGGTGCCCACATCCTGCCGTGCTGGGCACTCTCCATGCCCAGCTGCCAGGGTGACACCCGTGCTTGGTGCCCAGGTCCTGCAGCGCTGGGCACTCTCCATGCCCAGCTGCCAGGGTGGCAGCTGTGCTTGGTGCCCAGGTCCTGCAGCGCTGGGCACTCTCCATGCCCAGCTGCCAGGGTGGCAGCTGTGCTTGGTGCCCAGGTCCTGCAGTGATGGGCACACTCACTGCCCAGATGCCAGGGTGATGAGCACACTTGGTGCCAGATGCCATGTCAGTGGGCACACGTGGTGCCCAGACACTGGGGTAATGAGCATGCTTGGTGCCCAGACACTGAAGCAATGTATTCTCTTGGTCCTTAGATGCCAGTCTGATGGGCACCCTCCGCTCCCAAATGCCAGGGTAATGGGCACACTTGCTGCCCAGACAGTGGGATGATGGGCCCACTTGGTGCCCACATGCTGGGTATGGTGCCCATCACCCTGGCAATAGACAGGGTCACTGTCCAGATACTGGGGGTGATGGGAAGGCTCACCAGCCAGATGCCAGGGTGGTGGGCACCATACTGGGGTTGGTGAGGATGCTCACCTCTCCTAGCCTGGGAGCAGTGGCTGTGCCAGGGTGATGGGCACGCTTGGTGCCCAGGTGTCAGGGTGATGGGCTCCATCAGTGCCCAGCTGGCAGGGCAGTGGGCAGGCTTGATGCCCAGACACAGGCGATGGGCACAGATGCCCTGGCCATGGGCAGCCTCGCTGCCAGGTGCCGTGGGTGCTTGCCTGGTGCCCAGGCTCTGGCAATGGGTGATGAGCAGGGTGATGGGCACGCTGGGTGCCCAGGCTCTGCAATGGGTGATGAGCAGGGTGATGGGCACGCTGGGTGCCCAGGCTCTGCAATGGGTGATGAGCAGGGTGATGGGCACGCTGGGTGCCCAGGCTCTGGCAATGGGTGATGAGCAGGGTGATGGGCACGCTGGGTGCCCAGGCTCTGGCAATGGGTGATGAGCAGGGTGATGGGCACGCTGGGTGCCCAGGCTCTGGCAATGGGTGATGAGCAGGGTGACGGGCACGCTGGGTGCCCAGGCTCTGGCAATGGGCACCCTCCCCTGAGCCCTGTGCCCTCTTGCAGCCCCCTCGAAGACCCAAATGTTCTATGGCCCTGTGGAGTTCATGGAGGGGCACAGACCTGGTGAGTCACTGCCACGGGGCACGGGGGTCCACGCGCTGCCCCGCACCCGCTGCATGCCTGGGCACCACCGCGCACCCCGCTCGTGCCAGCCGTGCCACGCTGACCCCCGCTGCTTCCCACCCCCCCCCACCACCCGGGGCCAGGACCGTGGTGGTGGGTGCCCAGCACACCCTGAGCCCCCCACCCCCGCCTCTCACCGCAGCTGGCACCACCACCGCCCCCACCGCCAGCGTGGAGCCGGCGCAGCTGAGCGTGGCACCAGGGCAGCCGGCAGAGTTCCGCTGCCTGGGCACCGGCAACCCCCCGCCCACCCTCGAGTGGCTCGGTAGGTGCCCGCCGGGGTCGGGAGGGGGAGGGGGGTGCGTTGGCACCGGGGTCGGGCAGAGGGCGAGCAGGGGTGACCGGGGGTGGCGTGCCCGCAGGCTCGCTGTCGCCGCGGGCGGTGGTGCAGGGCGGGACGCTGCGGATCGGCGCCGTGGAGCCTGCCGACGAGGGGCACTACGCCTGCCGGGCACGCAGCAGCGCCGGGCACCACACGGCCAGGGCCTTCCTCCACGTGCAAGGTGAGCCCCAGCGGCATCACTGCCATCCCCACTGGCTCCGTTGTCCCCACTCTACTGTTGTCCCCACTGCCCTACTGTGCCACCATTGCCCATGGTGTGCCACCATCCCCATTGTGCCACCACCTCCATTGTGCCACCACCTCCATTGTGCCATCATCCCCCTTGTGCCACCGTTCCCATTGTGCCACCACCTCCATTGTGCCACCACCTCCATTGTGTCATCATCCCCCTTGTGCCACCACCTCCATTGTGCCATCATCCCCATTGTGGCATCATCCCCCTTGTGCCACTGTTCCCATTGTGCCACCCTCTCCATTGTGCCACTATCCCCATTGCGCCACCACCTCCATTGTGCCATCATCCCCCTTGTGCCACCCTCTCCACCATGCTACCACCTCCATTATGCCATGATCCCCATTGTGCCACCACCTCCATTGTGCCACCATTCCCACTGTGCCACCACCTCCATTGTGCCATTATCCCCCTTGTGCCACTGTTCCCATTGTGCCACCCTCTCCATTGTGCCACCACCTCCATTATGCCATCATCCCCATTGTGCCACTATCCCCACTGTGCCACCCTCTCCATTGTGCCATCATCCCCGCTGTCCCCATCCCCCCTGTTGTCCCCATCCTGCCCATCCTCTCCATCACTGCTGTCACCTCCTTTGCCCCCATATTCCCTGGTGCCACCCTGACCCCTGTGCCTGCAGGGCCTGGCAGCCCCCAGGTGCAGGTGAGCCCGGAGCGGACGGAGGTGCAGGAGGGCTCCACGGTGCGGCTCTACTGCCGCGTCTCAGGGTCACCTACTGCCACCATCACCTGGGAGAAGCAGGGTGGCACCCTGCCCCCGCAGGTGAGCTGCCACCAGCACCCCTGGGTGCTCTGGGGGGGGTGTGGGTGCACAGCAGTGCCACTCACACCCACCCTGGTGCCGCAGTCCCGCGCCGAGCAGGGTGACATCGCCACGCTGGTCATCCCCTCCGTGGCACCGCCCGATGGTGGCGTCTACCTCTGCGTGGGCACCAGCGCCGCCGGCACGGCCCGGGCGGCCATCGAGGTGGCCGTGGTGCCAGGTGAGGCGGGTGGGGGGCGCTGTCATGGTACAGGGATGCTTTTGGTGGGACCACAACCCACCTGGGTGCCCCCTGGCAGGGATGGCAGCGCCGGTCCGCATCGAGTCCTCGTCCCCATCCGTCACCGAGGGCCAGACTCTGGACCTTGACTGCGTGGTGGCAGGACCTGGCTCCAGCACCGTCACCTGGTACAGGCGCGGCGGCTCCTTGCCCGCCGGGCACCAGGTAGGGCGCAGGCAGCACAAGCAGCACCCCAAACCCCGCCCTGCCCCCACCCTGACGTGACACTGATGGCTGCCCCCAACCCCAGGTCTCAGGCTCCCGGCTGCGTGTGCCCCACGTCACGGCAGCCGACTCCGGCGAGTACGTGTGCAGGGCCAGCCTGGGCACCGGTGCCCGCGAGGCCTCCGTCGTTGTCACCGTGGTGCCCGGCTCCAGCTCGTCCTACGGTGAGAGCAGACTCGGTGGCACTGCTGGGGGATCTGCTGGGCCCAGCCAGGTGACCACAGCTGCATCCCCCCTCCCTCCAGGGCCATCGGCTTCGGGTGTCCCTGTCCGGATCGAGGCTTCCTCGTCCACCGTGGCCGAGGGACAGAGCCTGGACCTCAACTGTGTGGTGGCAGGGCAGGGCCAGGCCACTGTCACCTGGTACAAGCGTGGAGGCTCCCTGCCGGCCAAGCATCAGGTAGGGGACACCAGAGGGGTGTCACCAAGGGGAGGGGGTTTGGGTTGATCCCTGGCCCTTTGCAATCTCTGGTGGCTCCATGCAAGCCCAAGCGACCTCATGGAAGCCCCACTGGCCCCATTCAAGCCCAGGTGACCCCATACAAGCCTGAGTGACCTCATGCAAGCCCCAGTGGCCCCATTCAAGCCCAGGTGACCCCATACAAGCCTGAGTGACCTCATGCAAGCCCCACTGGCCCCATTCAAGCCTAGGTGACCCCATACAAGCCTGAGTGACCTCATGCAAGCCCCACTGGCCCCATTCAAGCCCAGGTGACCCCATACAAGCCCAAGTGACCTCATGCAAGCCCCAGTGGCCCCATACCCACCTGTGTGGCCCCATGGAAGTGCTCTGTATGGTGGCCCCATACAAGCCCGAGTGACACCACGGGAGCTCAGGTGGCCTTGTGGCAGCCTGGGTGGCTCTGTGCAAGCGCTGCTGTCCCTGAGCAGGCCGAGGGGTCCCTGCTGAGCCCTGTGTGCCCTCCCTGCAGATGTCTGGCTCCCGGCTGCGGCTGCTGCAGGTGACGGCGGACGACTCGGGCGAGTACGTGTGCAGGGTGACCAGCGGCGCCACCACCAAGGAGTCTGCTGTGATGGTCACAATCCAGCCCAGCGCCGCCAGTGCCTACCGTGAGTGGGGGCCAGGGGGGGGACAGTTCCGGTGGGGGGGTCCCCGTGCCCCACAGCACCGAGCCTGGCCCTGCACCAGCAAGACTGTGCTGTGGTCACCGGTGTCAGCCCCCGGTCTCGGTCCCCAGTGCCAGGCAGCAGCACCCCGCTGCGCATCGAGTCCCCGTCCTCCACCCTGGCCGAGGGACAGACCCTGGACCTCAACTGCGTCATCGCCAGCCCCGCGCAGGCCACCGTCACCTGGTACAAGCGTGGGGGGTCCCTGCCCGCCAGGCACCAGGTAGGGACACAGCTGGGGGTGTCCCCGGGAGGGGAGGGGAGGGGAGGGGAGGGCTTGTCCTGGGGTCCTGTGTAAGCTTAAGTGGCCCCATGCAAGGTCAGGTGGCCCAGTGCAAGTGCAGGGAGACCCCACGCCCGCCCTGCTAGCTTGGTCAAGCCCAGGTGGCCCCATTCAAGCCCTGGTGGTCCCATGCAATCCCAGGTGATCCCACACAAGCCCAAGTGCTCCCATGCAAGCTCTGGTAGTCCATGCAAGCCCAAGTGATCCCATGCAAGCCCAAGTGGTCCCATGCAAGCTCTGGTGGTCCATGCAAGCCCAAGTGGTTCCATGCAAGCTCTGGTGGTCCACGCAAGCCCAAGTGGTCCCACGCAAGCCCAAGTGGTCCCATGCAGGCCCTGGTGGTCCACGCAAGCCCAAGTGGTCCCATGCAAGCCCAAATGGTCCCATGCAAGCTCTGGTGGCCCCATGGAAGGTTAGGTGGCCTTATGTAAACCTAGGAGACCCTATGCCAGCCCTGGTGTCTCCATTCAAGCTCAAGCAGCCCATGCCAAGTCGCCATTGTGGCACACTGCATGGGGCCACCTGTGTTGTGTGGCCATGGCTCCTGGGGACATGGTCTGATGCTTAGGTTGGTGGTTGGACTTGATGATCCTGGAAGGCTTTTCCAACCCAAACAACTCTCTGAGTCTATGACTTTATGCAAGGCCAAGTGGCCCCTTGCAAGCTCTGGTGGTCCCATGCAAGCCCAAGTAGTCCCATGCAAGCCCTGGTGGCCCAATGCAAGCTCTGGTGGCCCCATGGAAGGCCAAATAGCCCTTGCAAGCCCAGGTGGTGCATGCAAGCCCAAGGTGGCCATGCAGGGGCAGCTGGCCCACGCAAGCTCAAGTGACTGCCGGGGGCCCAGTAGCTTGTGCAAGCCCAAGTGGCACCATGGAAGCTCAGGTGGCCTTGTGGCAGCCTGGGTGGCTCTGTGCAAGCGCTGCTGTCCCTGAGCAGGCCGAGGGGTCCCTGCTGAGCCCTGTGTGCCCTCCCTGCAGGTGTCTGGCTCCCGGCTGCGGCTGCTGCAGGTGACGGCGGACGACTCGGGCGAGTACGTGTGCAGGGTGACCAGCGGCGCCACCACCAAGGAAACCTCCATCATGGTCACAATCCAGCCCAGCTCTGCCAGCACCTACCGTGAGTGGGGGCCAGGGAGGGACAGGGGACATTAGCCATGGGTGGGTGGCTCTGCCCAGTGGCATCCCTGGCTGTGGAGCGCATCACTCCCTGGGGAGGCCTCCCTGGGCTCCTGGTGCCCCTTGGAGGGCCGCAGGTTGATGCAGTCTGTAATGCGTTCTGGTCCCCAGCGCCGGCCAGCACCACCCCGCTGCGCATCGAGTCCTCGTCCCTGTCCTCTCCTGTGGCCGAGGGACAGACCCTGGACCTCAACTGCGTCATCGCCAGCCCCGCGCAGGCCACCGTCACCTGGTACAAGCGCGGGGGGTCCCTGCCCGCCAGGCACCAGGTACGGGACACGGATGGGGATGTCCCTGAGGGGGCAGTTGGGGCTTGACCCATGGCTCTGTGCAAGCCCAGCTAGCCCAAATGGCCCCAGGCAAGCCCAAGTGACCTCATGGGAGCCCAAGGGACCCCATGCAAGCCCAAGTGACCTCATATGAGCCCAGGTGGCCCCATGCAAGCCCAACTGACCTCATGGGAGCCCCAGTGGCCTCATACAAGCCCAAGTGACCTCATACGAGCCCAGGTGGCCCCATGCAAGCCCAAGTGACACCACGGGAGCTCAGGTGGCCTTGTGGCAGCCTGGGTGGCTCTGTGCAAGCGCTGCTGTCCCTGAGCAGGCCGAGGGGTCCCTGCTGAGCCCTGTGTGCCCTCCCTGCAGATGTCTGGCTCCCGGCTGCGGCTGCTGCAGGTGACGGCGGACGACTCGGGCGAGTACGTGTGCAGGGTGACCAGCGGCGCCACCACCAAGGAAGTCTCCATCATGGTTGCAATCCAGCCCAGCGCTGCCAGCACCTACCGTGAGTGGGGGCCAGGAGGGGCCAGGGGGCCAGGGGATCATGCCATGACCCTTGGGGTGACCTTCCCATCTGTGTCCCCAGCCATTGGTGTCACCCCCCCGCTGCGCATCGAGTCCTCCTCCTCCTCCGTGGCTGAGGGACAGACCCTGGACCTCAACTGCATCGTGGCAGGGCAGGCTCAGGCCACTGTCACCTGGTACAAGCGTGGGGGGTCCCTGCCGGCCAAGCACCAGGTAGGGGATGCTGGGGGAGCATTTTGGGGTGAAAAAAGGGGTTTTGGGGTGTTTTGAAGGCTTCCTGTCCCCCTCCTGACGCGTGTCGCCCCCTCAGGTGTCGGGCACCCGGCTGCGCATCCCGCAGGTGGCGGCAGGGGACTCTGGGGAGTACGTGTGCAGGGTGGCATCGGGCGGCGTCACCCACGAGACCTCCCTCATCGTCACCATCCAGACCGGCGCTGGCTCCTCCTACGGTACCGGGGCAGGGGGGGAGGTGCCGTGGGGGCACGCTGGGGACGTTTGGTGCCTGCCCTTACTGACCCCCATCGCCGCCCCCAGCTGTCGGCGTCACACCGCCGGTGAGGATCGAGACTTCCTCCGCCGCCG
>NW_027142419.1:2204293-2329293 GCF_026170545.1 Melanerpes formicivorus | reverse complement strand
CTCTCTGTCCAGCTACAGTTTGTCCATCTCACATTCATCTCTCCTCACTCTCCCTCCATCCACCCTTCCTCATGGATCCATCCATCTCAGGGCCATCCCAACACAAGCCCAACCTCTCCTTGCCCTGTTGCCCCAGGCCTTGCCCTGCTGTCCCAGGCATTGCCCCAGTCATTGCCCATTGCCCCACTCATTGCCCCATTCTCTGCCCCATTAACCCATTCATTGCCCCATTCTCTGCCCCATTCACCCACTCACTGCCCCATTTAGTGCCCCACTGCCCTTTTCATTGCCCTGTTGCCCAATTCACTACCCCACTGCCACAATCATTGCCCATTGCCCCATTAATTACCCCACTGCCACATTCATTGCCTCATTAACTTCACTGTCCCATTCACTGCCACACTCATTGTCCCATTTACCCCTTCATTGCCCCAATGCCCATTCCTTGCCCATTGCCCCATTCACTGCCCCATGAACCCATTCACTGCCCCACTGCACCATTTATTGCCCTAATGCCCATTTCATTGCCCCACTGCCCCATTCACTGCCCCATTCATTGCCCCATGAACCCATTCATTACCTCACTGCCCCATTCATTACCCCATGAACCCATTCACTGCCCCATTGCCCCATTCATTACCTCACTACCCCATTCATTGCCCCATTGATTGCCCCATTAATCCATTCACTGCCCCACTCCACCATTTATTGCCCCACTGCCCCTTTCATTGCCCCATTCATTGCCCCATTGCCCCTTTAACCCTTTCATTGCCCCTTTCATTGCCCTATTCATTGCCCCCTTCATTACCTCACTGCCCCATTCATTGCCCCATTGCCCCACTGCCCCTTTCATTGCCCCTATTCATTGCCCCATAGCCCCCACTGCCCCTTTCATTGCCCCATTCATTGCCCCATTGCCCCTTTAAACCCTTTCATTGCCCCACTGCCCCTTTCATTGCCCCTTTCATTGCCTGGTTCATTGCCCCCTTCATTATCTCACTGCCCCATTCATTGCCCCATTGCCCCTTTAACCCCTTTCATTGCCCCATTCATTGCCCCATAGCCCCACTGCCCCTTTCATTGCCCCATTCATTGCCCCATTGCCCCACTGCCCCTTTCATTGCCCCATTCATTGCCCCATAGCCCCACTGCCCCTTTCATTGCCCCATTCATTGCCCCACTGCCCCTTTCATTGCCCCTTTCATTGCCCCATTCATTGCCCCTTTCATTGCCCCATTCATTGCCCCATTAATCCATTCACTGCCCCACTCCACCATTTATTGCCCCACTGCCCCTTTCATTGCCCCATTCATTGCCCCATAGCCCCTTTAACCCCTTTCATTGCCCCATTCATTGCCCCATTGCCCCACTGCCCCTTTCATTGCCCCATTCATTGCCCCATTGCCCCACTGCCCCTCTCATTGCCCCATTCATTGCCCCATTGCCCCACTGCCCCTTTCATTGCCCCATTCATTGCCCCATTGCCCCACTGCCCCTTTCACTGCCCCATTCACTGCCCCATTCGTTGCCTGTCCTGGTGCTGACGGTGCCACCTCTCCCCCCAGCTCCGCCCTACGCCACCAGCCTGCCGGAGGAGGCCACGGTGCATGCCGGCGAGGGGCTGCAGGTGCAGTGCGTGGCCCACGGCACCCCACCCCTGGACTATGCCTGGGAGAAGGTCAACGGCAGCCTGTCGGCGCGAGCCGTGCACCGCGGCGGCCTCCTGCGCATCAGCCCTGCGCTGCCGGCCGACGCCGGCACCTACCGCTGCCGAGTCACCAACCGCGTGGGCACCGCCGAGACCTTTGCCCGCGTGCTCGTCCACGGTGAGCCCCCACACCCAGCTGGGAGCAGGAGTGGAGCTGTTAGAGGCTAGGAGGCTCTGCAGAGGGCCCTGGACAGGCTGGAGAGATGGGCAGGGGCCAAGGGCAGGAGGTGTAACAAGTCCAAGTGCCAGGGGCTGCACTTTGGCCACAGCAACCCCAGGCAGTGCTACAGGCTGGGGGCAGAGTGGCTGAGTGCAGCCAGGCAGAGAGGGACCTGGGGTTAGTGGTGGAGAGCAGCTGAACAGGAGCCAGCAGTGTGCCCAGGAGGCCAAGAAGGCCAATGGCATCCTGGCCTGCATCAGGAAGAGTGTGGCCAGCAGGAGCAGGGAAGTCCTTGTGCCCTGTGCTCAGCACTGCTTAGGCCACACCTGGAGCCCTGTGTCCAGTTCTGGGCTCCTCAGGTTAGGAAAGAGGTTGAGCTGCTGGAAGGTGTCCAGAGAAGGGCAACAAAGCTGGGGAGGGGTCTGGAGCACAGCCCTGGGAGGAGAGGCTGAGGGAGCTGGGGTTGCTTAGCCTGCAGAAGAGGAGGCTCAGGGGAGACCTTCTTGCTCTCTCCAACTCCCTGAAGGGAGGTCGGAGCCAGGTGGGGGTTGGTCTCTTCTCCCAGGCCCCCAGCACCAGAACAAGAGGACACAGTCTCAAGCTGTGCCAGGGGAAGTTTAGGCTTGAGCTTAGCAAGAAGTTCTTCCCAGAGAAATTCCCTCTGGGATGTGCTGCCCAGGGAGGGGGTGGGGTCAGCATCCCTGGAGGTGTTTAAGCAGAGCCTGGATGAGGCCCTTGGTGCCAGGGTCTGGTTGATCAGTTAGGGCTGGGTGATTGGTTGGACTTGGTGACCTTGGAGGTCTCTTCCAGCCTGGCTGGTTCTGTGACCTGCTGGGTACCATCCTGGCTCTCCATCCCACCCAGGTGGCGCCGGTTATGGCGAGGATGCCCTCGGCGGTGCCCTGACGGTGCGGGTGACGCCGGGCAGCCTGGTCCGGGGGGTCGGTGGCAGTGCCGAGTTCTCCTGCGGCGTCTCGGGGGACCCCCGGGCACGGCTGGAGTGGCTGAAGCTGGGCGGGGAGCTGCCCCCCACCCACAGCGTGCGGGACGGGGTGCTGCGGTAAGGAGGGGGCACAGGGGGGTGGGGCTGCCCTGCCTGTGCCCCCCGCGGGGTCCTACCCCCGGGCTGTGTCCCTGCAGGCTGCCGGAGCTGGCGTGGGGGGCGCAGGGGGTGTACGTGTGCCGTGCCAGCGCGCCCGGCGGGCAGGCGGAGGACAGGGCCACCCTCACCATCCAGGGTAGGAATGGCACCCCCTGTGCCAGGGGTGTGGGCACCCCTCAGCCTGTCCCCCATGAACACTGCACCCTTGGGTCCTCCATCTCCCCAAAACCAGGGGCACCCCCTGGCCTGGTCCCCCATGCCCCTGGGCACCCCGGTACCTCCCCTCTGTTTCCAGACCCCCCCACCCCCCCAATACTCCTATTTCTTCCCACACCCACAGGCAGCCTGGTCCCCCCCATCTGTCCCAGCACCCTTGGGCACCCTGGCACCCTGCTATGTCTCCCCATGCCCATGGGCACCCCGGTGCCCCCATCTCTCAACGCCCATGAGCACCTCGATACCCCAAATCTCTCCTCATGCCCACAGGCATCCCAATACCCCCAGTGCCTCCCCATGCTCATGGGCAACTGCTTGCCCTATCTCCCCACACCCCAAGGGCACCCAGGTGCCCCACATCTCCCTGTCAGATGCCCACCAGCATCTCCATACCCCCAACATCTCCCCATACCCAGGAGCACCCCAGTACCCTCAATCCCTGCCCAGAGCCATGGGCACCCCCCATACCCCACAAATCTCCCTGCACCCATTGCACCCTGTTACTCCTCACACCCATCAGCACCCTGGTACCCCCCTATCTCTTAACACCCATGGGCACCCCAATACCCCAAATGTCTTCCCATGACTGTGGGCACCCCAGTACCCTCCATCTCTCCCCAAACCCCTGAGCACCCTGGTACCCCCCCTCCCCGTGCCCATGGGCACCCTGACACCTCTGATCTCTCCCCATGCCCATGAGTATCCCAACATCCCCAATCTCTCCCTGCCTCCCACAGCCACCCCCACCACCCCCCAGTGCCCTCAAGCACCCTGTTTCTCCCCATCCCTCTGGCACCCCAGCCCACGATGCCTCCTCCACGCCAGGGGGGGCACCCCAAAACCCTGCTGTCCCCGCTCCCAGCTCTCCCCAGGGCCTTGATCAACATCCGGACAGCGGTGCAGACGGTGCTGGCAGGCACAACGGTGGAGCTGGAGTGCCTGGGCTTGGGTGACCCCCGTCCCCATGTCACCTGGAGCAAAGTGGGGGGCCAGATCCGTCCCGGGGTGCTGGTCCACGAGGGCACCCTCACCATGGAGCAGGTGGAGCGGGCGGACGCTGGGCAGTATCGCTGCACCGCCACCAACCCCCTGGGCACCGTCCAGTCCCACGTCATCCTGCATGTGCAAGGTGAGGCCGGGGCCCTGGGGCCGGGGGGGCAGGGCACACAGGGGGACACCCTGGGGGTGATGACACCTGGGTGTGTCCCCAGCCACCCCCCAGATCGCCGGGCAGCCCGAGGTGAAGGAGGTCTCGCTGGGCTCTGCGGCTGTTTTGCCCTGCTTGGCGTCCGGCTTCCCGGTGCCAGAGATCAGCTGGAGCAAGGTGAGCTGCAGGGAGGTGGCCCCGGGCAGTGTGGGTGGGAAGCTGATCTGCTGGAGGGCAGGAGGCTCTGCAGAGGGACCCAGCCAGGCTGGCTGGAGGCCAGTGGGCTGAGGTTCAACAAGGCCAAGGGCTGGGTCCTGGAAGACTCCAGATTGAGGGCAGAGTGCCTGGAAACTGCCCAGCAAAGAAAGCCTTGGGGGGGCTGGGTGACAGCAGCTGAAGATGAGCCCAGGCTGTGCCCAGGTGGCCAAGAAGGCCTGGGTTCAGTTTTGGGCTCCTCACTCCCAGGAGGACGTTGAGGGCTGGAGCAGGTCCAGAGAAGGACAAGGAAGCTGGGGAAGGGTCTGGAGAATAGGGCTGGGGAGGAGCAGCTGAGGGAGCTGGGGGTGTGGAGTGTGGAGGAGGCTGAGAGGAGACCTCATTGCTCTCTGCAGCTCCCTGCAAGGAGGCTGGAGCCAGGTGGCGGTTGGGCTCTTTTCCCTGGGACAAGGGACAGGAAATGGCCTCGAGCTGCCCCAGGGGAGGTTTAGGTTGGACATGAGAAGAAACTTCTTCCCTGAAAGGGTCCTCAGACACTGGCCCAGGCTGCCCAGGGAGGTGGCTGAGTGCCCATCCCTGGAGGGGTCTCAGAGCTGTGGTGCTGAGGGCCATGGCTGAGCCTTGGCAGAGTCAGGGAAGGGTTGGTCTGGATGCTCGGAAAGAACTTTCCCAAGCCAAACAATTCCATGCGGGGGGGGGGGGGGGTGGGGGGGAGGGGGCACGTTATGGGTGCTGACCCCTGCCTGGCTGTGCTGCAGCTGGAGGGGGAGCTGCCAGCGGGTGCCCGGGTGGAGGGCAACGTCCTGACCCTGCCGGCCGTGCGCCACGAGGACGCCGGAGTCTACGCCTGCGCTGCCGCCAACCGCCGCGGCCAGCAGACAGCCTACTACGTGCTGAAGGTCCGAGGTGAGGACGGACGGACGGACGGACGGACAGCCGGGGCGGGGGCGGGGAGGGAGGTGCCCCCAGCCCCGCTGACGGCCTGTGCCCGCAGAGCGCCTGGTGCCCTACTTCGGGCAGACTCCGCGCTCCTTCCTGCCGCTGCCCACCATCAAGGACGCCTACAAGAGGTTCGAGATCCTCATCACCTTCCGGCCCGACGCTGCCGACGGTGAGCGCTGCCAGACCCCAGTGCCCCCAGCATCTGCCCTCCACCGCCTCTCCTCCTCCCTCCCCTCCTCCCTCCCCTCTCCCTCCATCCATCCCTTCATCTTTCCACTCGTGCATCCATCCCACATCCATCCACCCATCCATCCATCCATTCATCCATCCATCCATTCATCTGTCCCACATCCATCCATCCATCCATCCATCCATCCATCCATCCATCTCTCCATTCCTCCATCCCTCCTTCTATCCATCCATTTCCCATCTCTCCATCCATCCATCCATCCTTCCACCCATCCTTCCATCCATCCATCCTTCCATCCATCCTTCTATTTCCCATCCATCCATTCATTCATCCATCCATCCTTCCCTCCCTTCCTCCATCCCTGTCTCCCTCCGTCCATCCATTTCCCATCCATCCATCCTTCCATTTCTCAACCATCCATTTCCCACCCATTATCCATCCATCCTTCATCCATCCATCCATCTCTCCATTCCTCCATCACTCCATCTATCCATCCATTTCCCATTTCTCCATCCATCCATCCATCCTTCCATCCTTCCATCCATCCTTCTATTTCCCATCCATCCATTCATTCATCCATCCATCCTTCCCTCCCTTCCTCCATCCCTGTCTCCCTCCATCCATCCATTTCCCATCCATTTCCCATCCATCCACCCATCCATCCATCCATCCATCCATCCTTCCATTTCTCAACCATCCATTTCCCATCCATCCATCCATCCATCCATCCATCATCCATCCATCCATCCATCATCCATCCATCCATCCATCCATCCATCCATATCTCCATTCCTCCATCACTCCATATCTCCATCCATTTCCCATCTCTCCATCCATCCTTCCATCCATCCATCCATCCATCCATCCATCCATCCATCCATCCATCCATCCATCCATTTCCCATCCATCCATTCATTTATCCATTCATCCCTCCCTCCCTCCATCCCTGTTTCCTTCCATCCATCCATTTCCCATCCATCCATCCATCCATCCATCCCTGTCTCCATCCATCCCTCCCTCCCTCCCTCCCTCCCTCCCTCCCTCCCTCCATCCATCCCTCCCTCCCTCCCTCCCTCCATCCATCCATCCCTCCCTCCCTCCCTCCCTCCCTCCATCCATCCATCCCTCCCTCCCTCCCTCCCTCCCTCCATCCATCCATCCATCCAAGTCTCCCTCTCTCCCATTCTCTGTTCAACTCCCCACCCTCTGGCAGGTTTCTCCTCCTGCTCAGGGGTACTTTGGGGTCCCCCTGGGACATGACCCTGCCCTGGGGTGGGCACCATCCTGCCTCACCTGCTGCCCTCCCCCCCCCCGCCATCCCCCCAGGTCTCCTCCTCTACAACGGGCAGCGGAAAACCAGCGGCGCCGACTTCATCTCCTTCGGTTTGGTGGGCGGGCGCCCCGAGTTCAGGTGAGAGCCAGGAGTGGGTGCAACAGGAGGGGGCACACAGGGGTGCCAACACCCAGGCCCCCCCACCCACACCCCTTGTGTCCCCCCCCAAAACCCCCAAGGTTTGACGCCGGGTCGGGCATGGCCACCATCCGGCACCCGACGCCGCTGCGCCTGGGCGAGTACCACACGGTGCGGCTGCTGCGCAACCTCACCCGCGGCTCCCTGGCACTGGAGGGGCACCCCCCGGTGAATGGCACCTCCCAGGTATTTGCAGGGTGGTGGGGGGGAGGTTGCTGTGTGTTGGGGGTGCGGGGGTCGGGGTGCTGGGGGTCGGTGCCCACCTGCTTGTGCCCTTCAGGGCAAGTTTCAGGGGCTGGATCTGAACGAGGAGCTGTACCTGGGCGGTTACCCTGATTTCGGCGCCGTGGCCAAGACAGGGCTGAGCCAGGGCTTTATGGGTGAGTGAGGGAGTGCCGGGGGGGGCTGTCACTGGGGTGGGGGTGGCTGAGCGCTGTGCCACCCTCCCCTGCCACCATCTCCGTCCCTCCAGGCTGCGTGCGCCAGCTCCGCATCCAAGGGGAGGAGGTGGCCTTTGGGGACATGGACCTGCAGGCACACGGCATCAGCAGCTGCCCCACCTGCCAGGACCACCCGTGCCAGGTGAGGCTTGGGGAGGGGGGTGATGCCCCACCCACTGCCACCCAACCCCAGCCACAGCTGACCCCCACCCCCCCTTCCATGTCACCCTTGCCCCCAGAACGGCGGTGTGTGCCAGGACGCCGACAGCGACTCCTACATCTGCCGCTGCCCCCCCCGGCTTCACCGGCAGCAACTGCGAGTACTCGCAGGCTCTGCACTGCCACCCAGGTAGGTGCCCGTCCCCTGGGCATGCCGCCCCCCAGGGTGCCCCTCCCTGCAGGGCTCCTCACGGCTTGTCACCCCCCAGAGGCGTGCGGGCCTGATGCCACCTGCGTCAACCGGCCGGACGGGCAGGGCTACACCTGCCGCTGCCACCTGGGCAAGGCTGGCCAGAGGTGCACCGAGGGTGAGCGTCACCAGGATGTGGGCACAGGGCTGGCATCACCCTGGGGACACGGCCATGGGGTGGCCATGGCCCCAGGGAGGTGGGCATGGGGCTGGGACCTCGCTGGGGAGATGGGCACAGGGTGGGCACCACCCTCAGGATACAGCACTGGGGCTGGGATCACCCTGGGAGCAGGGGCATGGAGTTGGCACCACCCTCAGGATACAGCACTGGGGCTGGGATCACCCTGGGGGCAGGGGCATGGAGTTGGCACCACCCCTCAGGATACAGCACTGGGGCTGGGATCACCCTGGGGGCAGGGGCATGGAGTTGGCACCACCCTCAGGATACAGCACTGGGGCTGGGATCACCCTGGGGGCAGGGGCATGGAGTTGGCACCACCCTCAGGATACAGCACTGGGGCTGGGATCACCCTGGGGGCAGGGGCATGGAGTTGGCACCACCCTCAGGATACAGCACTGGGGCTGGGATCACCCTGGGGGCAGGGGCATGGAGTTGGCACCACTCAAGGACCCTGGTCATGGGTTGGGAACCACCCCAGGGAGATGGGGACATGGCTGGAGACCACTCTGGGAACAGGGACACAGGGCTGGCACCACCCTCAGGACATGGGCACAGGGCTGGCATCATCCTGGGGGGACAGACATAATGTGGACATGGGTTTAGGAGAGATGGGCATCATGGATGTGGTGAAGATAAGCCATTGGGTGCCATCTCAGGGATCTGGGCACAGTGGGGATGGGGAACTGGGCACCACTTTGGGGAGCCAGGCTAAGGACCACCCTGGGTGGCCATGGGTCTAGGTAGCAGCCTGGAGAAATGGGCACAGGGCTGAGACCATCCTGGGGAGATGGGCAGGGACTGAGAGTGCCCTGGGGCATGATGGGGGTGATGGGAATTCAGGATCAGGTCCCAGCTGGGGGAGGTGGGCACCACGGGGTGGAGGATGGGTGCCAGCTGGGGGAGGTGGGCACCATGGGGTGGAGGATGGGGTCCCAGCTGGGGGAGGTGGGCACCATGGGGTGGAGGATGGGTGCCAGCTGGGGGAGGTGGGCACCACGGGGCGGAGGATGGGTGCCAGCAGGCTGGCACTGATGCTGGGCCGTGGCAGGCGAGGTGGTGTCTGTGCCATCCTTCACCGAGGAGGGAGCCTTCGTGTCCTACCCTCCCCTCACCAACGTGCACCACGAGCTGCGCCTGGAGGCCGAGTTCCTGCCCCTGGCACCTGATGGCCTCCTGCTCTTCAGCGCTGGCAAAGCTGCCCCCGTGGAGGACTTCGTGGCCTTGGCCATGGTGGGAGGCCACCTGGAGTTCCGCTACGAGCTGGGCTCAGGTGGGCAGGGGTCCTGCTGGCATGGGGGCAGGGGTCCTGCTGGCACAGGGGCAGGGGTCCTGCTGGCACAGGGGCAGGGGTGCTGCTGGCACAGGAGCAGGGGTGCTGCTGGCACAGGGACAGGGGTGCTGCTGGCACAGGGGCAGGGGTCCTGCTGGCACAGGGGCAGGGGTGCTGCTGGCACGGGGGCAGGGGTGCTGCTGGCACAGGGACAGGGGTGCTGTTGGCACGGGGGCAGGGGTGCTGCTGGCACGGGGGCAAGGGTGCTGCTGGCACAGGGACAGGGGTGCTGTTGGCACGGGGGCAGGGGTCCTGCTGGCACAGGGGCAGGGGTGCTGCTGGCACGGGGGCAGGGGTGCTGCTGGCACAGGGGCAGGGGTGGTGCTGGCACGGGGGCAGGGGTGCTGCTGGCATAGGGGCAGGGGTGGTGCTGGCATGGGGGCAGGGGTGGTGCTGGCACGGGGGCAGGGGTGCTGCTGGCACAGGGGCAGGGGTGCTGCTGGCACGGGGACAGGGGTCCTTCTGGCACCGAGGCGACACCGTGGGGTTTGGTGGCACGAGGGTCCATGGGTACAGGTGGGGTGACCTGGCATTAGGTGTCACTGGGGTCCCCAGGCTGCAGCAGGGTCCATTGGTGCCCTGGCATCACGAGGGCCTCTTGGTGTCATTGGGGTCCCACAGCAGCACCAGGATCTCCTGGCACCGTTAGGGTCCCCAGGTGTCACCAGTGTCCCCTGGCCTCATTGGGGTCCCCAGGAGCTGCCAAGGTTCCTGGGCATCCCCGAGAGCCCCCCTGGTGCCACTTGGGTTCCCTGGCACCTCTACCATCCCCCAGGATCCCTGGGGGCACTTCCCAGGTGCCTATGGTCCCTCGGTGTCGCTGGGTCCTCTGTCACCACTGAGGTCCCCAAGTGTCACCGGGATCCCTTGGCATGGTTGAGGTCCCCGGGCACTGCCAATGTCCCCAGGCATCGCTGTCAGACCACCCTTTGGGCCCCTGGCATCACTCTGGTCTCCAGGCGTTGCCAGAGTCGCTGGGCATCAGTGGGGTCCCTTGGTGCCACTTGGGTCCCCGGGCATCACACCCCTGGGCTCTCTGTTGTCACCTGGCATCCTCGGGCTCTGCCAGTGTCCCCAGGCATCGCTGGGGTCCTCTGCCACCGCTGGAGCCCTGCAGGACCACCGGGGGGCATCTCCCAGGTCCCCAACCACCCTCGGTGTCGCCTGGCTGCCACCCTCGGTGTCCCCTGGCTGCCACCCTCCTGTCCCCACAGGCACTGCAGTCCTGCGGAGCACCGAGCCGGTGGCGCTGGGCCGCTGGCACCGGGTGACAGCCGAGAGGGTGCACAAGGACGGCAGCCTGGTGCTGGACGAGGCGGCGCCGGTGAAGCGCTCATCCCCCGGCAAGAGCCAGGGCCTCAACCTGCGCTCTCCCTTCTACCTGGGGGGCACCGAGCCCCCCCTGCGCCCCCCCACCAACGCCACCTTCCGGGGCTGCATCGGAGAGGTGAGAGCCCCCCAGAGCCCTCCTGTCCTGGGGCACCTCGGTGGGTTGGGGGCAGGGGGTGGCAGTGGTGTCCCCAACCCTTTGGGGACTGCATTGGAGAGATTAGAGCCCCCCAGACCCTCCTGTCCTGGGGCACCTCAATGAGTTGGGGGCAGGGGGTGGCAGTGGTGCCCCCAACCCTTTGGGGACTGCATTGGAGAGATTAGAGCCCCCCCCCAGACCCTCCTGTCCTGGGGCACCTCCGTGGGTTGGGGGCAGGGGGTGGCAGTGGTGTCCCCATCCCTTGTGGAGCTGCATCAGTGAGACCCCCCCCCAAGACCACTCCCTGTGCTGGGTCCCCTTAGTGGGTTGGGGACCCAGGGATGAGAGCCCCTCAAAAGCCCTCATCTCAGGGCCCCTCAGTGGGTTGGGGACATGGGGGGTGGCAGTGGTGTCCCCATCCCTTCAGGGGCTGCATCAGTGACACCCCAAACCTCCTCCAACCCCCTCCGTGCTGGGTCCCCTTTGGTGGGTTGGGGACATGAGGGTGACCAGGGTGTCCCCACCCCTTTGGGGGCTGCATTGGAGAGGTGAACTCCCCCTCCCAAACTCCCCTGTGCTGAGTCCCCTCTGTCTGGGGACATGGGGGTGGCAGTGGTGTCCCTGTGCCTCCTGGGGCTGCATGGGAGAGCTGAGAGCCCTCAAAAGCTCTCATCTCAGGTCCCCCCAGTGGGTTGGGGGCATGGGGGTGGCAGTGGTGCCCCTGTCCCTTCTGGGGCTGCACTGGAGAGCTGAGAGCCCTCAAAAGCTCTCATCTCAGGTCCTCCCAGGGGGTTGGGGGCACGGGGGGTGGCAGTGGTGCCCCTGTCCCTTCTGGGGCTGCATTGGAGAGCTGAGACCCCCTCCAAACCCACCTGTGCTGAGTGCCCTCGGGGGGGACAGGGACATGGGGGTGGCAGTGGTGCCCCTGTCCCTTCTGGGGCTGCACTGGAGAGCTGAGAGCCCTCAGAAGTTCTCATCTCAGGTCCCCCCAGTGGGTTGGGGACAAGGGGGGTGGCAGTGGTGCCCCTGTCCCTTCTGGGGCTGCACTGGAGAGCTGAGAGCCCTCAAAAGCTCTCATCTCAGGTCCCCCCCAGTGGGTTGGGGGCATGGGGGTGGCAGTGGTGTCCCTGTCCCTTCTGGGGCTGCATTGGAGAGCTGAGACCCCCTCCAAACCCACCTGTGCTGAGTGCCCTCGGGGGGTTGGGGACATTGGGGTGGCAGCGGTGTACCTGTGCCTTCTGGGGCTGCACTGGAGAGCTGAGAGCCCTCAGAAGCTCTCATTTCAGGTCCTCCCAGGGGGTTGGGGACAGGGGGGTGGCAGTGGTGTCCCTGTGCCTCCTGGGGCTGCATGGGAGAGCTGAGACCCCCTCCAAACCCACCTGTGCTGAGTGCCATCGGGGGGTTGGGGACATGGGGGTAGCATTGATGTCTCTGTCCCTTCTGGGGCTGCATGGGAGAGCTCAGAGCCCTCAAAAGCTCTCGTTTCAGGTCCTCCCAGGGGGTTGGGGGCACGGGGGGTGGCAGTGGTGTCCCTGTCCCTTCTGGGGCTGCATTGGAGAGCTGAGACCCCCTCCAAACCCACCTGTGCTGAGTGCCCTCGGGGGGTCAGGGACATGGGGGTGGCAGCGGTGTCCCTGTGCCTTCTGGGGCTGCATTGGAGAGCTGAGACCCCCTCCAAACCCACCTGTGCTGAGTGCCCTCGGGGGGTCAGGGACATGGGGGTGGCAGTGGTGTCCCTGCCCCTTCTGGGGCTGCATTGGAGAGCTGAGAGCCCTCAAAAGCTCTCATCTCAGGTCCCCCCAGTGGGTTGGGGACAGGGGGGGTGGCAGTGGTGCCCCTGTCCCTTCTGGGGCTGTATGGGAGAGGTGAGACCCCCCCCAACCCCACCCGTGCTGGGTGCCCTCGGGGGGTTGGGGGCACGGGGGTGACAGCGGTGTCCCTGTCCCCCCTGGGGCTGCATGGGAGAGGTGTAACCCCCCCAACCCCACCCGTGCTGGGTGCCCTCGGGGGGCTGGGGACAGGGGGGGTGACAGCGGTGTGCCCGTGGCAGGTGTCCGTCAACGGGAAGAAGCTGGACCTGTCCTACAGCTTCCTGCGCAGCCGCGGCGTGCGGCAGTGCGGGCAGAGCTCCCCCTGCCTGCGCGCTGCCTGCCTGCACGGCGGCCGCTGCCTGCCCCTGCCCCTGCCCCTGCCCGCGGGCGCCGCTGCCTACCGCTGCCTCTGCCCGCCCGGCTACGGCGGTGAGCACGGGGCGGGCACCGGGTGGGCCTCTGTGGGCATGAGTGGGCGCACAGGGACGTGGAGTGGGCACATGTGGGCATGTGTGGGGGGGGAGTGGGCATGTACGGGCATGTGTGGGTGCACACGGACATGAAGTGGGCATGTGGGCATGGAATGGGCACATAGTTGGGCATGGGGTGGGCATATAGACATGGGCACGTAGGGGCATGGGGCAGGCATGTATGGGCACACAGGGATGTGGAGTGGGCATGTGGGCATGGAATGGACACATTTGGGCATGGACAGGCATGTGTGGGCACATGTGGGCATGAGATGAGTATGGGGTGTGTATGTGTAGGGCATGAGTTGGGCATGTGTGGGCATGGGACAAGCATGTGAGGGCATGGGGTGGGCATGGGGCGGGCATGGAGCGGGCATGGGGCAGGCATTCACAGGCACACATGGTCCTGGAGTGGGGGGGGGGCTCGTGGGTGGGAATGTATGGGCATGGAGCAGGCACATGTGGGTATGGGACAAGCACACACAGGCACGGATGGGCACATGGGCATGGGGAAAGCATGTGTAGGCAAAAATGGGCACGAAATGAGCTCATATGGGCATGGGATTGGCACCTGTGGTCTTGGGGCAGGAATGTGGGCATGGAGTGGGCACATGCAGGCCATTTGCACGCGTGTGTGGAGGGCATGGGCTGTGCACTATGCATGCATGGGCACAGGTGGCACTGTGTGTGTGTGCACCATAGATGTGTGTGCCACGTGCATGCCTGTGCCTCTGTCTGTGCAGCCTGCAGGTATGTCCAGCCTGCATGTGTATGCAGCTGGCACATGTGTGTGCAGCCTGCATGTGTGTGTGCAGCTTGCAGCTGTGTGCAGCTTGCAGCTGTGTGTGTGCAGCTTGCAGGTGTGTGTGCAGCTTGCATGTGTGTGTGCAGCTTGCAGCTGTGTGCAGCTTGCAGCTGTGTGTGTGCAGCCTGCATGTGTATGTGCAGCTTGCAGCTGTGTGCAGCTTGCATGTGTGTGTGCAGCCTGCATGTGTGTGTGCAGCTTGCAGGTGTGTGTGCAGCCTGCATGTGTATGTGCAGCTTGCAGCTGTGTGCAGCTTGCATGTGTGTGTGCAGCCTCAGCTGTGTGTGCAGCTTGCATGTGTGTATGCAGCCTGCAGCTGTGTGTGTGCAGCTTGCAGCTGTGTGTGCAGCCTGCATGTGTGTGTGCAGCCTGCATGTGTGTGTGCAGCTTGCAGCTGTGTGCAGCCTGCAGCTGTGTGTGCAGCCTGCATGTGTGTGTGCAGCCTGCATGTGTGTATGCAGCTTGCAGGTGTGTGTGCAGCCTGCATGTGTGTGTGCAGCCTACAGCTGTGTGTGCAGCCTGCAGCTGTGTGTGCAGCTTGCAGCTGTGTGCAGCCTGCATGTGTGTGTGCAGCCTGCATGTGTGTATGCAGCTTGCAGGTGTGTGTGCAGCCTGCAGCTGTGTGTGCAGCCTGCATGTGTGTGTGCAGCCTGCATGTGTGTATGCAGCTTGCAGGTGTGTGTGCAGCCTGCATGTGTGTGTGCAGCTTGCAGCTGTGTGCAGCCTGCATGTGTGTGTGCAGCCTGCATGTGTGTGTGCAGCCTGCATGTGTGTGTGCAGCTTGCAGGTGTGTGTGCAGCCTGCATGTGTGTGTGCAGCCTACAGCTGTGTGTGCAGCCTACAGCTGTGTGTGCAGCCTGCAGCTGTGTGTGCAGCTTGCAGCTGTGTGCAGCCTGCATGTGTGTGTGCAGCCTGCAGGTGTGTGCAGCCTGCAGGTGTGTGTGCAGCTTGCAGCTGTGTGTGCAGCTTGCAGCTGTGTGCAGCCTGCATGTGTGTGTGCAGCCTGCATGTGTGTGCAGCTTGCAGCTGTGTGCAGCCTGCATGTGTGTGTGCAGCCTGCATGTGTGTGTGCAGCCTGCATGTGTGTGCAGCTTGCAGGTGTGTGTGCAGCCTGCATGTGTGTGTGCAGCCTGCAGGTGTGTGCAGCTTGCAGGTGTGTGTGCAGCCTGCATGTGTGTGTGCAGCCTGCATGTGTGTGTGCAGCTTGTGTTTGTGTGCAGCTTGCAGCTGTGTGTGCAGCCTGCAGGTATGTCCAGCCTGAATGTGTATGCAGCTGGCACATGTGTGTGCAGCCTGCATGTGTGTGTGCAGCCTGCAGATGTGTGCAGCTTGCATGTATGTGTGCAGCTTGCAGCTGTGTGTGCAGCTTGCATGTGTGTGTGCAGCCTGCAGATGTGTGCAGCTTGCAGGTGTGTGTGCAGCCTGCATGTGTGTGTGCAGCCTGCAGCTGTGTGCAGCTTGCATGTGGTTGCTCTGCACACCTGTGGTGCATGCATGAGCAGTGCAGGTGTGTGTGCATGCCCTGTGTGTGTGCCCTCTGTGTGTGTGCCCTGTGTGCCATGTGTGTGCCCTGGGTGTGTCCTCTGTGTGTGTGCCCTGTGTGCCATGTGTGTGTGCCTTGTGTGTGTGCCCTTTGTGTGCCCTCTGTGTGTGCCCTGTGTGTGTGCTCTGTGTGTGCCATGTGTGTGCCCTCTGTGTGCCCTCTGTGTGTGCCCTGTGTGTGCCATGTGTGTGTGCCCTGTGTGTGCCATGTTTGTGCCCTGTGTGTGTGCCATGTGTGTGCCCTGTGTGTGTGCCCTCTGTATGCCCTGTGTGTGCCCTCTGTATGCCGTGTGTGTGCCCTGTGTGTGCCATGTGTGTGCCCTGTGTATGTACCCTGTGTGTGTGCTCTCTGTGTGCCCTGTGTGTGCCCTGTGTGTGCCCTGTGTGTCCTCTGTGTGTGCCCTGTGTATGTGCCATGTTTGTGCCCTCTGTGTGTGCCCTGCATGTGTGCCCTGTGTGTGCCCTGTGTGTGTGCCCTGTGTGTGCCCTCTGTGTGTGCCCTCTGTGTGCCCTCTGTGTGTGCCCTGTGTGTGTGCCGTGCAGGTGTGTGCCCCGTGCCCTGGGCCTGCCTGTGCCCAGGCTGCCTACCCTGCTCATGCCCCCTGCTGCCCCTCGGTGTCCCCAGGGCCTCGCTGCGAGCGGGAGGAGGACGCCTGCCTGCAGCGCAACCCCTGCCTGCACGGCGGCACCTGCAAGGACAGCCGCTGCCTCTGCCCCCCCGACTACACCGGCGCCTACTGCCAGCACAGTGAGTCAGGGCACGGCTGGGCACCCCTGGGGCGGTGGAGGGCACCCCTGGGGAGGTGGAGGGCACCCCTGGTACCCGTCCCCAACCCCTCTTCACCCACAGGCTTGGCGCTGGCGGAGCTGGAGCAGGAGTGGCAGGAGGGCAGCGGAGGCGGCGGTAGGTCCTCGCCCCTGCGTTTTTCCCACCCCTTGTTGGCACCCAGAAGCGATGCCCTGGGCCTGGCAGCAGGGTGGGACCCCCCTCACCCCCCCTCTCCCTGCAGATGCCCCTGGACAGTTCAGTGCCACCTTCCAGGACGGCTCCTACCTGGCCCTGCCTGGGTACCTCTTCCCCCGCGGGTGAGTGACGGGAGGGACAGGGCACCCTCAGCCGGGTGCTGCACCCATGCCTGCAGCCTGGCACCCTGCCCGGGGTGCTGCAGCCTTTCCCATGGCAGTGTGGCACCCATCCCAGCACTGCACCCATCCCAGCACTGCACCTATCCTGCATCGTGGCGCTGCAGCCTGCCCGGGGGGGTGCACCCATCCCAGCCCTGCAGCCTTGCCGTGGTGCTGCATCCATCACAGCTTTGCAACCTTTGTGGGTGCTGCACCCTTCCTGCTGCATGGCACCCTCCCAGGGTGCTGCACCCTTCCTGCAGCACTGCACCCATTGCTGCTTGGCACCCTTACTGGGGTGCTGCACCCATCATGGCATTGCTGCCTCCTGGGCTGCTGCACCCTGGGTGGCACCACTGCAGACTCCTCAAGGTGCTGCACCCATCACAGCATTGCACCCTCCCAGGGTGCTGTAGTCTTCCTGGGGTGCTGCACCCATTGCACTGCTGCACCCTTCCCGGGTGCTGCACCCATTGCACTGCTGCACCCCTCTCAGGGTGCTGCACCCATTGCACCCTCCCCAGGGGGCTGCACCCATCATGGCATTGCACCCTCAGGGTGGCTGCACCCATGGCACCACTGCCATCCTTCTTGGGGTGCTGGCACCATTCCCAGGTGCTGCCCCATGGCACCCACTGCACCCTTCCCAGGTGCTGCCCCATGGCACCCATGGCACCATTCCCAGGTGCTGCCCCATGGCACCCACTGCACCCTTCCCAGGTGCTGCCCCATGGCACCCATGGCACCATTCCCAGGTGCTGCCCCATGGCACCCACTGCACCCTTCCCAGGTGCTGCACCCCTCCCATTTTTGCCCCCTCTTTGGTGCTGCAACTTTCCCAGGGTGCTTCACCCACCCTGAAGTGTTGCCCCTGTTCCTAGGGTGCTGCCCCCACCCCAGGGTGCTGCCCCCACCAAGCCCTCCCCCCCTCTCCTTGCAGCCCACCCGAGGCAGCTGAGACCATGGAGCTGGAGCTGCGGACGGACAGTGCCAACGGACTGCTGCTGTGGCACGGGGCGGTGAGCAGGGAGGAGTGGGCACCACCAGGGAGGGCACCGGGGTGCTGAACACCCTTAGGGTGGGGGGGTCAGGGTGCCCCCCACCCTGCTCACCGCCCCACTGCACCCGCAGGAGCCCAGTGAGGGTGGCAAAGCCAAAGACTTCCTTGGCCTCGGCTTGAAGGATGGGCACCTGGTGTTCAGGTGAGAGGGGGTGCCCAGCATCACCCAGGGGTGCCTTGGGTCACCCAGGGATGCTCCATGCCACCCAAGGGTGTCCCCTGTGCTGAGCCTGTGCCACCCTTGCAGCTACCAGCTGGGCAGCGGCGAGGCCACCATTGTGTCCGAAGACCCCATCAACGACGGCGAGTGGCACCGGGTGACGGTGACCAGGTGGGCAGGGGGCAGGGTGGGGGGCAGGGTGCTGGGTGGGGATCAGGGTGCTGGGTGGGGGGGCAGGGTGCAGGTGCTGATGGGTCCTGTGCAGGGAGGGCCGGCGTGGGCTGCTGCAGGTGGACGGTGAGGAGCCGGTGAGCGGAGAGTCGCCAGGAACCAACATCATGGCCAACACCCAGGGCAGCATCTACCTGGGTATGGTGGCACCTGGGGGGCAAGGGGGGGCGTGGGGAGGGCTGTGGAGTGGGGCACTGAGGGGGCTGGGGATGGAGAGGGGATGGTGGAACACGGGCTGGACATGGGATGAACATGGGGTGGGACACAGGGTGGGACAGTGGATGGATAGGGGGTGGACAGAGGGGACACAAGCTGGGCCAGGAGGTGGGACAGTGGATGGACATGAGGTGGACAGAGGGGACACAAGCTGTGCCATGGGGTGGGACACAGAGTGGGACAGTGGATGGACATGAGGTGGACAGAGAGGACACAAGCTGGGCCAGGAGGTGGGACACAGAGTGGGACAGTGGATGGACATGAGGTGGACAGAGGGGACACAAGCTGGGCCATGGGGTGGGACACAGGGTGGGACAGTGGATGGACATGGGGTGGACAGAGGGGACACAAGCTGGGCCAGGGGGTGGGACAGTGGATGGACATGGGGTGGACAGAGGGGACACAAGCTGGGCCATGGGGTGGGACACAGGGTGGGGCAGTGGATGGACATGGGGTGGACAGAGGGGACACAAGCTGGGCCAGGAGGTGGGACACAGGGTGAGACAGTGGATGGACAGAGAGTGGACAGAGGGGACACAAGCTGTGCCAGGGGGTGGGACAGTGGATGGACATGGGGTGGACAGAAGGAACACAAGCTGTGCCAGGGGGTGGGACAGTGGATGGACATGGGGTGGACAGAGGGGACACAAGCTGTGCCGTGGGGTGGGACACAGGACATGGAAGGGTCACATGATGAGAGCTGGGATGGAGCCCAGGCCAGGACATGGGAGGGGACACAGAAGGGGACATCCAGTGGGGCATGGGGTGGGACATGGGATGGGACACAGGGTGGGAACATGTGCTGGGACATGGGATGGGTCTTGGGGTGGGACACAGGGTGGGCAGGGGGGTGGGGACTACCTGGCCAGCGTATGGGCTGGGAATTGGGGTGGGAGCTGGGTGGGATGTGGGGTGGGACACAGGGTGGGGGCATGGGATGGGACTTGGGTTGTCCATGAAATGGGCATTGAGCTGGGGTCAGCTGGTGGGCCATGGGATGGGCATGGGCAGGGGACACAGGACAGGGCACTGGGTGAGCTCCATGGGGTCCCCCATGTCCCCCTTGTGTCCCCCACAGGCGGCGCCCCGGACCCCCGCGGCCTGACGTGGGGCAAGTTCAGCTCTGGCATCAGCGGCTGCCTGCGGGGGCTGGTGCTGGCCCCCGCCGGGACCCCCAGGCACCCCATTGACCTGCGGCACGGCGCGGTGGGGGGGTCCCCCGTGCCCCCCTGCCCTTCCTAACCCTCCCCCCTCCCCAAATCCGTTCTGGGGGGAGTTTGGCCAACTTTATTCATTTCCAAAACCAAACCACGACCCAAACCCCAAGCCAGGAGGACACGGTGCTTGCTGCCCCGGGGTGACGCCGGGGGGGGGGGCCGGGACCCCCAAATCTGTTTACACCCCCCCCCACCCCACCCCGGACACCCCCCTACCCCCCCTACACGCACACACAGAGACTGTGCCGGGGCGGCCGGGCCGCCTGGGTGCCCCCCAGGGTGGTGGCCGCAGGGTGGGGCTGCGAGGGACAATCGGGGGGCTGGGGGGACCCCTCCGTGGGGACAGTTAATAAAGAGAGAGAGAGAGAGAGAGTGAATGGCCTGGTTGTGCTGTGGGGGTGGGGAGATGGGATGGGGGGGAGGATATGGATGGGGGGTGTGGGGGCTATGGTATGGATGGGGGGGTATGGATAGATGAGGGATGGGGGTATGGAGGGTATGGTATGGATGGGGGGGCTGAGGACTGTGGTATGAATGGGGAGGTATGGGGTGGTATGGTATGGATGGGGGCTATGAGGGTATGGTATAGATGGGGGGGTGGGGGGTGCAGTGTGGATGGGAGTATGGAGGGTATGGTATGGATGGGGAGGGTGGGGACTATGGTACAGGGGGTGTGATATAGGTGGGGGTATGCACGGGGAGTGGGGGGGTGCAGGGGAGGGTATGGTCAGAGGGTTGGGGGAGGTATGGAGGCGCAGCACGGGCGGTGTGGGGGTACAGGGGGGTATGGTGCGAGGATTGGGGGCATGGGGGTGCAGGGGGAGATTAATCTGAAGATTAGGGACGTGTGGGGGTGCAGCACGGGGGGTGTGGGGGTACAGGGGCGCTGCGGTGTGAGCACTGGGGGTATCAAGGAGCACAGCGGACCCGGAGCGCTCCGCCAGGCTCTCACGGACCCGACCCGCGCCACGCTCGGGCGGGGCACTCACAGACCCCGCCCCCCCGCGGGGCAGGCTCCGCCCCCTGGGTACTCGCACGGCTCTGCCCGTGACGTCATCACACCGCGCCTGGCAACTCGTCGCGTTTGTGACGCCACGGAGCCTGACGGCGGCGGCGGCGGCGGCAGCGGGAGGGGCCGGTTGGGACCGGGCCGGGGCCGGGGCCGGGGCCGGGGCAGACCCGAGCCGGAGGAAGGCGGCGGGGGGAGAGCGGCAGTGGCGGCCATGGCCCCGCGGCTGCAGCTGGAGAAGGCGGCGTGGCGCTGGACGGAGACGGTGCCACCCGAGGCCGTGGCGCAGGAGCACATCGAAGCGGCCTATCGCGTTGGGCTGGAGCCTTGCCAGCGCGGAGCCTGCCGGTACCGCCGGGACCCCCGCCCCGGGCTCGCTCTCCTTCCGGGGCTCACCTCCGCCTCCCCCCACGACCCGTACCTGAGCCCTGGGGACATCCCAGGCATCCCCAGATGTGGGGTCTGGGGGCTCACACGTTCCTCTCGCTCGGTTCCACAGCCCGGGGCTCGGGGGGCCTCCACGTTCCTTCCCCCGCCGGCAGGCTGGGGAAGCAGCCTGCACATCCTGGGTCCCCTGGGAGCGGTGGGGACCTCCCATACTCCCTGCTTTGAGACCCCCGTTCCCCAGCACGGGATTCCCACACTGAGGGAGCAGCTCTCCTTGCTCCTCAGGTGCAGGAGGCCCCCGCGGCTGGGCTGACTTCTGCCCTCACCTGGATCCCCAGATTTTAGGCTTCCCTCCCGGAGTTACAGGCGACCTCGCTTCTTGCCTGGCTCCTCAGCTACAGGGGACCCTCGGAGAGTTGTGGGGAACTCCTCTCTCTGCCTGGCCCCGCAGTTGAAGGGGACTCCTCTCCTTGCTGGGGTCTCCAGAGGACCTCCCCCAGCCCAACTTTGTTGGGGGCCTCTCCCCTTGCCTGGCTTCTCAGAGGACTCTTTCTGGGCTGGTGAGGAAGACCTCCTCCTGCCTGGCTTCCGAGATACAGGGAACCCCCTTAGGGTCCTACACTCTTCCCTGGGCTCCCCCTTTCCCCTCCTCTAGTTCTCCCTCTCCTCCCTTGTCCATAGCCACACGTGGGGGGGTGTGGAGAGGACACTTTTCCCACTGTTTGCACGAGGGGGGAGTCCTTCTTTCCCTCATCCCTCCCACAGCCCTGACCCCTCCCCCTTTAAGGGGCCAGCAGGGTCCCTTCCGCGGGGCTGAGGGGTGGGCTTGGCTGCTGGTTCCGCAGGAGGAACTGCCGGGGGAACCCCAACTGCCTGGTGGGCATCGGGGAGCACGTCTGGCTGGGCGAGATCGACGAGAACAGCTTCCACAACATCGACGACCCCAACTGCGAGCGCAGGAAGAAGGTAGCCGCAGCCTCTGTGTCTCTGTGTGTGTGCCTCTGTGTGTGTCTGTCTGTCTGTGTGTCTGTGTGTCTCTGCATGTGTGTGTCTTTGTGTGTGTGTCTGTGTGTATCTCTGTGTGTCTCTCTTGTGTCTGTCTGTGTGTGTGTCTATGTCTTTGTGTGTGTGTCTGTCTGTGTGTGTCTCTGTGTGTGTCTGTGTCTTTGTGTGTGTGTCTGTGTGTCTCTGTGTGTCTGTGTGTGTATGTCTCTGTGTGTATGTCTGTCTGTCTCTGTGTGTGTGTCTGTGTCTCTCTGTCTCTGTCTCTGTGTGTCTCTCTGTGTTTCTGTGTGTCTCTATGTGTCTGTGTGTGTATGTCTCTGTGTGTATCTCTGTCTCTGTGTCTGTGTGTCTCTGTGTATGTGTCTGTGTCTCTGTCTGTGTCTCTGTGTCCCCCACAAGCCCCACCCCTTCCCAGCCCATCTCCCCAGAGTGCTCCTGAGAGGTCTCGACCACAAACCCCGTGAGGAGAGGCTGAGGGAGCTGGGGTTGCTCAGCCTGGAGAAGAGGAGGCTCAGGGGAGACCTTCTTGCTCTCTCCAACTCCCTGCAGGGAGGTTGTAGACAGGCAGAGGTTGGTCTCTTCTGCCAGGCAACCAGCACCAGAACAAGAGGACACAGTCTCAAGCTGTGCCAGGGGAGGTTTAGGCTGGAGGTGAGGAGAAAGTTCTTCCCAGCAAGAGAGATTGGCCCTTGGGATGTGCTGCCCAGGGAGGTGGTGGAGTCCCCATCCCTGGAGGTGTTCAGGAGGGGATTGGATGTGACCCTTGGAGCCATGGTGTAGTTACTCAGGAGGTGCTGGGTGATAGGTTGGGCTTGATGATCTCTGAGTTCTTTTCCTCCCTTTTGATTCTATGATTCTGAGGGAAGCTGAGTCCTGTGGTGGAGAGTTGGAGAGTCATGGAGTTGTTTGGGTTGGGAGTGATCTTTAAAGTCATCTGATTCATTCCCTCACTCTGCCAAGGCTGGGGCTAAGCAACATCACATCTCTGCCTCTCATCCTCCCATCATGGCCCTCAGCACACCTCTGCCTCTTTGAAACCCCTCCAGGGCTGGGGACTCAGCCACCTCCCTGGGCAGCCTGGACCAGGCTTTGAGAACCCTTTCAGTGAAGAAGTCTCTTCTGATATCCAACCTAAACCTGCCCTGGGGCAACTTGAGGCCATTCTTGTCCCACCACTTGTTACTAGGGGGAAGAGACCAAGCCCCACCTGGCTCCAGCCTCCTTTCAGGGAGTTGGAGAGAGGTCTCTCCTCAACCTCTTTTCCCCCAGGTTGAGCAACTCCAGGTCCCTCAGCCACTCCTCACATGTACTCCAGACCCTTCCCCAGCTTTATTGTCCTTCTCTGGACCTGCTCCAGCTCCTCAATATCCTTCTTAGAGCGAGTGCCCCAAAACTGAACTCTAAGGTTTGGCCTCACCAGTGCCCAGTACAGGGAAACAATCCCTGCCCTGCTCCTGCTGGCCATGCTCTTGCAGGTTCAGGCCAGGCTGCTGGTGGCCTTCTTGGCCTCCTGGGCACAGCCTGGGCTCATCTTCAGCTGCTGTCACTCAGCACCCCCAGGGCTTTGTCTGCTGGGCAGCTCCCAGGCACTCTGCCCCCAGCCTGGAGGTTCCTGGGGTTGCTGTGACTTAAGTACAGGACCCAGCCCTTGGCTTTGTTGAACCTCAGCCCATGGATCCAGCCTGGCCAGGTCCCTCTGTAGAGCTCCTCACCCTCCCCCAGGCCAGCTTCCCACCCATGCTCGGTGCCGCCTGGGGCTGCCTGGAACTCCTGCCCCGGTTCTGAGCCCTGGCGAGCACCACCTGGGACTCCATTCCCAGCTGCTGGGGTGGCTCCTGCTCCTCCCCAGTGAGGGGGTGTTGCTCTTCTCTCTCTCTCTGCAGAATGCCTTTGTGGGCCTGACCAACCTGGGGGCCACCTGCTACGTCAACACCTTCCTGCAGATGTGGTTCCTGAACCTGGAGCTGCGGCAAGCTCTCTACCTGTGCCCCAGCGAGTGTGCAGCTGGGGAGGGCATCCCCAAAGACAAAGGTGGGTGGAAGCTGCCAGCAGGGGTAGCCTGCTCACTCCCTCCTTAAAGTTTCACACACTGGTAGCAGCTTTGGGCATCCAGGCCCCCTCAGGGGAGCTGCTGAGGGCTCTGGGACATCCCCCTGGTGAAGAAAGGCTGAGAGGGTTGGGCTGCTTCAGGCTGAGGGGGGAAGCTCATCAGGGCTGAGCAATGCTTCAGGGCTGGGGGGCAGGAGGGTGGGGCCAGGCTCTGGTCAGTGGTGCCCAGGGACAAGGCAAGGGCTGAGAAGTTTCATCTTCTGACCATAAGAGGTTTCACCTCAATGTGATGTGGTAGATTTACTTTGCTGCCAGCTGAGCTGCTCTGACCAAGGTTAATGTTGGGGGGGGAGGGGGGAAGCAAAGTTCAACCCACCACACATGAGGAGGAGCTTTCTGGATGTGAGGGTGGCAGAGCCCTGGAGCAGGCTGCCCAGGGAGGTGGTGGAGTCTCCATCTCTGCAGACATTCCAAAGCCACCTGAAGGTGTTCCTGTGTGACAGTGAAGTCTCCAAGGAGACCACGCTGTGGCCTCCCAGGGGCTGAAGGGGGCTGGCAAGAAAGCTGGGGAAGGACTTTTTAGGGTGCCAGCAGTGAGCCCCTGCAGCCCAGAGAGCCAAGCAGAGCCTGGGCTGCAGCAAGAGAAGTGTGGCCAGCAGGGCCAGGGAGGGGATTCTGCCCCTCTGCTCCACTCTGCTGAGACCTCCCCTGCAGCTCTGGGGCCAGGTCTGGAGCCTCTGTGCCAGGAAGGATCTGGAGGGGCTGGAAGGTGTCCAGAGAAGGGCCAGGAGGAGGAGCAGAGGGCTGGAGCTGCTCTGCTGTGAGCACAGCCTGAGAGAGTTGGGGTTGTGCAGGCTGGAGAGGAGAAGGCTCCCAGGAGACCTCATTGTGGCCTCCCAGGATCTGCAGGGGGCTCCAGGAAAGCTGGGGAGGGACTTTTGAGGGTGTCAGGGAGGGATAGGACTGGGGGGGATGGAGCACAACTATAAGTGGGAAGATTGAGATTGGCTGTGAGGAAGAAGTTGTTCCCCAGGAGGGTGGTGAGAGCCTGGCACAGGTTGCCCAGGGAGGTGGTGGAAGCCTCCTGCCTAGAGGTGTTTGCAGCCAGGCTGGAGGTGGCTGTGAGCAACCTGCTGTGGTGTGAGGTGTCCCTGCCCATGGCAGGGGGTTGGAGCTGGCTGAGCCTTGAGCTCCCTTCCAGCCCTGGCAGCTCTGTGGTTCTGTGACCTGAAATTGTGCCAGGGGAGGTTGAGGTTGGAGATGAGGAGCAGTTTCTTTGCTGCAAGAGTGGTCAGGCATTGGAGCAGGCTGCCCAGGGAGGTGGAGTCACCCTCCATGGAGGTGCTCAGGAAAGTTGGGGCCATGGTGCTGTTGGGTCACTGCTTGGACTTGATCCTGCAGAGCTCTTTTCCAGCCCAAACTCTTCCATGATTCTGTGCTTCTGGGTGACCCTTCCTTGGCAGGGGGGTTGGACTTGATGATTTCCAGAGGTCCCTTCCAGCCCCTCCCATGCTGTGGAACTGTGAGGGAGTCAACAGGAGAAGCTGGAGCCACTTGTGCCACCCCCATGGGGTTGTTCCTGAGTCCATCCCCCAGCCTTTGGAGACAAACCAACCTTTATCCAACTGATTCCTTCAGTCCAGCTGAGCTGACTGGGTGGAAACAGGAACTGGGGCTTTGCTTCTTGCTGAGCTGCTTCCCAAACTGCTGCTCAGCTTATTGATGGTGCTGGGAGTGGCAGCACAGGGCTTTGGGTAGGTGACAGTGGCGTGGGAGAGGCTCCCAGTGCCCTCCCAGGCCTGATGGCCTCAAGCCCTCTCCCTTTGTGCATGGTGTGGGGCTGGAGGTGTGCTCTGGGTCAGGCCAGCTGCCTGATTCTTCCTGATTTCATCCTCTTTTCAGTGATGCACTGCTTAGGCCACACCTGGAGTCCTGTGGCCAGTTCTGAGCTCCTCAGTTTAAGAAGGACATTGAGAGACTTGAAGGTGTCCAGAGAAGGGCAACAAAGCTGGGGAGGGGTCTGGAGCACAGCCCTGTGAGGAGAGGCTGAGGGAGCTGGGGTTGCTTAGCCTGGAGAAGAGGAGGCTCAGGGGAGACCTTCTTGCTCTCTCCAACTCCCTGCAGGGAGGTTGGAGCCAGGTGGGGGTTGGGCTCTTCTCCCAGGCAGCCAGCACCAGAACAAGAGGACACAGTCTCAAGCTGTGCCAGGGGAGGTTTAGGCTGGAGGTGAGGAGAAAGTTCTTCCCAGAGAGAGTCATTGATCATTGAGATGTGCTGCCCAGGGAGGTGGTGGAGTCCCCATCCCTGGAGGTGTTCAGGAGGGGATTGGATGTGGCACTTGGAGCCATGGTTTGGTTGTCAGGAGGTGCTGGGTGCCAGCTTGGCCTTGCTGAGCTCTGAGGTCTTTTCCAACCTTATTGATTCTATGCTTCACCATTTAGGGTAAAAAAGAAGCTGTTGCTGTGGAACAGACAGCTTCAGCTGCTTCCCTCACAGCTCCTGTGGGGCACTGCAGGGTGGGCTTGATCATCTTGAGGGTCTCCAACCCAAATGGCTTTGGATGTTGCCCTGTGCTGTGGTTTTCATAGTATCACAGTATCACAGTATCAGTCAGGGTTGGAAGGGACCACAAGGCTCAGCCAGTTCCAACCCCCCTGCCATGGGCAGGGACACCCCACACTAGAGCAGCCTGGCCACAGCCTCAGCCAGCCTGGCTGCAAACACCTCCAGGGCTGGGGCCTCAACCACCTCCCTGCACAACCCAGTCCAGGGCTTCACCACTCTCATGGGGAAGAACTTCCTCCTCACCTCCAGCCTCAATCTCCCCACCTCCAGCTTCATTCCATTCCCCCTAGTCCTATCACTGCCTGAGATCCTGAGCAGTCCCTCCCCAGCCTTCCTGGAGCCCCCTGCAGATCCTGGAAGGCCACAATGAGGTCACCTCAGAGCCTTCTCTTCTCCAGACTGAACAGCCCCAACTCCTTCAGTCTGTGCTCACAGCAGAGCAGCTCCAGCCCTCTGCTCATCCTCCTGGCCCTGCTCTGGACACCTTCCAGCACCTCCACATCCCTCTTGCCATAGGGGCTCCAGAACTGGAGGCAGGACTCCAGGTGGGGTCTCCCCAGAGCTGAGCAGAGGGGGAGAATCACCTCCCTTGCCCTGCTGGCCACACTTCTCCTGCTGCAGCCCAGGCTCTGATTGTATCTGTTTTGCTGCCATCACTGCCATGTTACTCCTCCTGATGATTTCAAGCAGCTTTAAACCCCCAGCATCACTGAGCAGTGCATTTACCTCTGCAAAGGGAGAACAAGGGAATGCCCTGAGCCCCCTGCCTGTCGCCCTGAGCCCTCTGCCTCTTGCCCTCAGTTACCTGCTGGAATTTTATAGAATCCTGGAATGGGTTGGGTTGGAAGAGACCTTCAAGATCAGCCATTTCCACCCCCCTGCCATGGGCAGGGACACCTCCCCCCAGCCCAGGCTGCTCAAGGCCTCATCCAGCCTGGCCTTGAACACTTCCAGGGAGGAGACAGCCACAGCCTCCCTGGGCAGCCTGTGCCAGGCTCTCCCCACCCTCAGTCTCAACAATTCCTTCCTCATCTCCAGTCTCCATCTCTCCTCCCCCAGCTCAAAGCCATTGTTCCTCACCCTGGCACACCCAGCCCTTGCCAAAAGATTTGGTGTCAAGCACTGAGCCTGCAGGGAGCAGAGGCTGCCTGGGGCTGTGCTGGCAGAGTTTTGGCTTCTCTTTGAGTCAGTTAAAAAAAAGCAGTCCAGAAACAACCCAAATCTCCATGGGTGCTGCACCAGCAGCTTACAGACACCACCAGGAGGGCTGTGGGCTTCTCAGAGCCTTCCAGCCCAGTCCCAATGCTGTCAGCTCAGCATCTCCAATGCCAGAGATTCACAGAATCCTAGAATGGGTTGGGCTGGAAGGGACCTCAAAGATAGAATAGAATAGAATTAACCAGGTTGGAAAAGATCATCCAGTCCAACCTCTCCCCCAGCACCATCTGATCAACTCAACCATGGCACCAAGGGCCTCATCCAGGCTCTTCCTAAACACCTCCAGGGATGGGGACTCCACCACCTCCCTGGGCAGCACATCCCATGGCCAGTCTCTCTGTCTGGGAAGAACTTCTTCCTAACATCCAGCCTGAACCTCCAGTTCCAGCCCTGTGCCATGGGCAGGGACACCTCCCCCCAGCCCAGGCTGCTCGAGGCCTCATCCAGCCTGGCCCTGAACACCTCCAGGCAGAAGGCAGCCACAGCCTCCCTGGGCAGCCTGTGCCAGTGTTTTCCCACCCTCCCTGGAAAGAATTTCTTCCTCCTCTCCAGTCTCAATCTCCTCTCTCCCAGCTCAAAGCCATTGTCCTCATCCTGGCACTCCCAGCCCTTGTCCAGAGTCCCTCCCCAGCTCTCCTGGAGCCCTTCAGGAGCCCTCACTCTAAAGAATCTCTGTCAGTATTGAGGTGAAATCCACAGCTTCCAGCCCAAGCTCAGTGCTGTCAGCTCAGCATCTCCACTGCCAGAGACTCACAGAAGCCTAAAATGGGTTGGGCTGGAAGGGAGCTCAGAGCTTATCCAGTTCCAGCCCCCTGCCATGGGCAGGGACACCTCCCACCAGCCCAGGCTGCTCAAGGCCTCATCCAGCCTGGCCTGGAACACCTCCAGGCAGGGGACAGCCACAGCCTCCCTGGGTGAGCTGTTGCAGTGTCTGAGCACCCTCAGATGTGGAACTTGCTGTTTCTTCACCAGACTATGAGCCCCAGACCATCTGTGAGCACCTGCAGTACCTGTTTGCCCTGCTGCAGAACAGCAAGAGGAGGTACATCGACCCCTCAGGCTTCGTCAAAGCTCTGGGCCTGGACACAGGGCAGCAGCAGGTAGGTGGCAGATGGCTCCCTCCACTTCTGCCCTCCTTGAGAGCAGGCTGAAGCCACCATCTCTGGGTAGCTTGCTGTCTCTGAGGTGGGTTGTGCTGCTTGGGACAAAGGCAGAGGGAGAAGTGGTGCTCCCAGCTCCTTCCCCTTCGTGTGGCAGGCCAGGAGCAGCCTGGGGAAGGGCAGCAGCCAGTGGGATAGGAGCAGGATGGGCAGTAGGAAGCCAGGTTGGGCCTGGGGGTATCTGAGGTCTTTTCTGATTCTGTAGGAGTCACAAATCTCTCAGGAAATAGCTGCTGATAAGGTTGGTCAGGAGGAGGCCAGGGAAGGGCAGGAGGAACCCAGGGTGTGACATGGGATGGGGGCAGGAAGGGCAGGAGGAGGCCAGGGAAGGCCAGGAGGAGCCTTGGGCAGGAGTTGCACAGGAAAGCTCCAGAACAGCCCAGGTTATCTAGGAGGTGGGTGGGGAAGGTCAGAAGGAGTCCAGGGAGTGATGGGATGGGGACAGGGAAGTGAGGAGGAGCTCAGGGAGTGATGGGATGGGGACAGGGAAGTGAGGAGGAACACAGGGAGTGATGGGATGGGGACAGGGAAGTGAGGAGGAGCTCAGGGAGTGATGGGATGGGGACAGGGAAGTGAGGAGGAGCTCAGGGAGTGATGGGATGGGGACAGGGAAGTGAGGAGGAGCTCAGGGAGTGATGGGATGGGGACAGGGAAGTGAGGAGGAGCTCAGGGAGTGATGGGATGGGGACAGGGAAGTGAGGAAGAGCTCAGGGAGTGATGGGATGGGGACAGGAAAGTGAAGAAGAGCTCAGGGAGTGATGAGATGGGGACAGGGAAGTGAGGAGGAGCTCAGGGAGGGATGGGATGGGGACAGGGAAGTGAGGAGGAGCTCAGGGAGTGATGGGATGGGGACAGGGAAGTGAGGAGGAGCTCAGGGAGGGATGGGATGGGGACAGGGAAGTGAGGAGGAGCTCAGGGAGGGATGGGATGGGGACAGGGAAGTGAGGAAGAGCTCAGGGAGTGATGGGATGGGGACAGGGAAGTGAGGAGGAGCTCAGGGAGTGATGGGATGGGGACAGGGAAGTGAGGAGGAGCTCAGGGAGTGATGGGGACAGGGAGGTCAGGGATGGGATCAGGAAGAGCACAGGCAGTGATGGGATGGGGTGAGGAGTGTTGTTTGTGCCTGGTTGACCTCAGCACTGTGCAGGCAGGAGCTGAACCTGCCAGGAGGGTCCTTCAGCAGGTGCTTTATGGGCTGCTGGTCCCAGCTGGGTCATTCGGGGGGGGCTGAAGAGCACTGTCAGGGTGAGAAGATGTTTGGTCAGGTCACCAGGAGCCAGCTAAGGTCCAGCATGAGCATGTGGGGCAGAGGAGCTGCAGTTAGAGAGGGGTGAGTGTCTCAGGCAGGTCCTGGGGGGCTGTCACTGGAGCCAGAGGGCTCAGGAGTGGGGCACAGGTTGGGAAGTGAGGAGAGACTGCTGGAGGAAGAGCCTGAGGGCTTCTCAGGGGGGAAAAGAAACAGTGGCCCCTGCCCAGAGACACTGCCAGGGCCAAAGCTCCTTTGTTCTTGTAAGCAAAGGAGAGTAAGGGTGGGAGAGGAAGGGCTGAGGTGGGTGTGGAAAACTCTGAGCCTTGCAGGAGGAGACAAATGCAGGCAGCAGCCTCTCATTTTTGGGGGGGGGGGGGGGTGTTTGTTTTCCTCACCTCTGCCACAAGCTGAGGCTGCAGCAAGCCTGGGCTGCAGCAGGAGAAGTGTGGCCAGCAGGGCAAGGGAGGTGATTCTCCCCCTCTGCTCAGCTCTGGGGAGACCCCACCTGGAGTCCTGCCTCCAGTTCTGGAGCCCCTATGGCAAGAGGGATGTGGAGGTGCTGGAAGGTGTCCAGAGCAGGGCCAGGAGGATGAGCAGAGGGCTGGAGCTGCTCTGCTGTGAGCACAGACTGAAGGAGTTGGGGCTGTTCAGTCTGGAGAAGAGAAGGCTCTGAGGTGACCTCATTGTGGCCTTCCAGGATCTGCAGGGGGCTCCAGGAAGGCTGGGGAGGGACTGCTCAGGATCTCAGGCAGTGATAGGACTAGGGGGAATGGAATGAAGCTGGGGGTGGGGAGATTGAGGCTGGAGGTGAGGAGGAAGTTCTTCACCATGAGAGTGGTGAAGCCCTGGACTGGGTTGTGCAGGGAGGTGGTTGGGGCCCTGTCCCTGGAGGTGTTTGCAGCCAGGCTGGCTGAGGCTGTGGCCAGGCTGCTCTAGTGTGGGGTGTCCCTGCCCATGGCAGGGGGGTTGGAACTGGCTGAGCCTTGTGGTCCCTTCCAACCCTGACTGATACTGTGATACTGAGCTGGGCCAGCTCCTGTCGGGTGCTGAGCTTTGGGGCAGCAGCAAGCAGAGGACAGAAGCTCTGCAGGAGAGGACTTCTGGAGCTGCTTTTCCCCTACCAGAGCCCTGCAAAGAGCAGAGTAGAAGTCAAACCCCCCGGAGTGCCTGGCCAGGAGCCAGATGGTCTCCTGCTGGGGAGGGCTCAGCTCCTTTCAGGCCAACCCTTTGCCCCCTGCCTGCTCTTTGATTCCTGCTCGGGGCACAGGCTGCAGCGGAGCTGAGGGTCGTTAGCAGCAAATCAGCAGCGGTGTTGTGCTGGGGCTTTGTGCTGCTGGGGCTCGTTTAATGGCCTTGTTTTTCTCTTCTAGGATGCCCAGGAGTTCTCCAAGCTCTTCATGTCCTTGCTGGAGGATACTTTGTCCAAACAGAAGAACCCTGACGTTCGGAACATAGTGCAGAAGCAGTTCTGCGGGGAGTACGCCTATGTCACCGTGTAAGTGCTGGGCCTCGGCCAAGAGCTCGCTCTCCGAGGCTGAAACAGTTTGGAAGAGTCAGAGAATCACAGGAGGGAGCTCCCCAGCTCATCCAGTCCAACCCCCTCTGCACTCAGCAGGGACATCCTCCAGCAGAGCAGGTTGCCCACAGCCCTGTGGAGCTTCGCTTTGAGCATCCCCAGGGATGGAGCCCAGCCCCCTGCCTGGGCCACCTGCTGCAGTGTTCCAGCAGCCTCCTGCTGCAGAATTTGGTCCTCACATCCAATCTCAATCTGCTCTGCTCTGCTTTGAAGCCATTGTCCCTGGGCCTGTCCCTGCAGGCCTTTGCAAGCAGTCCCTCTGCAGCCTTCTTTTGTAGCCCCCTTTGGATACTGGAGGTTTGCTATTAGGTCTCCCCAGCCTCACTCAACAATCCCTTCCTCATCTCCAGTCTCCATCTCTCCTCTCCCAGCTCAAAGCCATTGTCCTCATCCTGGCACTCCCAGCCCTGCTCAAAAGATTTGGTGTCAAGCACTGAGCCTGCAGAGAGCAGAGGCTGCCTGGGGCTGTGCTGGCAGAGTTTTGGCTTCTCTTTGAGTCAGTTAAAAAAGCAATCCAGAAACAACCCAAATCTCCATGGGTGCTGCACCAGCAGCTTACAGACACCACCAGGAGGGCTGTGGGCTTCTCAGAGCCTTCCAGCCCAAGCTCAGTGCTGTCAGCTCAGCATCTCCACTGCCAGAGACTCACAGCAGCCTAAAATGGGTTGGGCTGGAAGGGAGCTCAAAGATAGAATAGAATAGAATTAACCAGGTTGGAAAAGATCATCCAGTCCAACCTCTCCCCCAGCACCATCTGAGCAGCCAAGTGCCTCATCCAGGCTCTTCCTAAACACCTCCAGAGATGGGGACTCCCCAGTCCCAATGCTGTCAGCTCAGCATCTCCACTGCCAGAGACTCACAGAAGCCTAGAATGAGTTGGGTTGGAAGGGACCTTAAAGATAGAATAGAATTAACCAGGTTGGAAAAGATCATCCAGTCCAACCTCTCCCCCAGCACCATCTGAGCAGCCAAGTGCCTCATCCAGGCTCTTCCTAAACACCTCCAGAGATGGGGACTCCCCAGTCCCAATGCTGTCAGCTCAGCATCTCCACTGCCAGAGACTCACAGAAGCTTAAAATGGGTTGGGCTGGAAGTGATCTCAAAGCTCAGCCAGCTCCAACCCCCTGCCATGGGCAGGGACACCTCCCACCAGCCCAGCTTGCTCAAGGCCTCATCCAGCCTGGCCTTGAACACCTCCCCTTCTCTTCCCCAGGCTGAACACCCCCAGCTCCCTCAGCCTGTCCTCATAGCAGAGCTGCTCCAGCCCCCTGATTGTTTTTGTGGCCCTCCTCCAAACCTGCTCCATCAGGTCCAGGAGTTTGAGGGGGGTGAAGTGACCTCACAACCCCTGTGGCAGATAAGCTGCCAGAATGTGTCCCTGCCTGTGGCAGGGAGGTTGGAACTAGATAATCCTCAAGGTCCCTTCCAGCCCAAGCCATTCCCTGAGGCTCTGAGTGTATCAAAAGAGGTTTCTGGCTTTCGGGTTTCCTGACCCTGGTGCTGGTGGAGTTCCCCAGCTGCTTTTAACCCCTTCATGCAGATTTCCCAATTAAAACTGTGAGTTAGAGTCACAAAATGATTTGGGTTGGAACAGACCTTGAGAAATCATCAGATCCAGCCCTGTCAGGGCACCCCAAAACCATGGCCCTCAGCACCACCTCTCCAAGGCTTTCAAACCCCTCCAGGGGTGGGGGCTGCACCACTGCCCTGGGCAGCCTGGGCCCCTCAAGAGGAAGAAATTGTTCCTCCTGTCCGACCTTAAACCTTCCCTGAGGCAACCTGGGGCCATTTCCTCTCATCCTGTCACTTGTTGCTTGAGAGAAGAGCCCAGCCCCCACCTGGCTCCAGCCTCCTTCCAGGGAGCTGCAGAGAGCAAGGAGGTCTCTCCTCAGCCTCCTCTTCTCCAGGCTGAACACCCCCAGCTCCCTCAGCTGCCCCTCCCCAGCCCTGCTCTCCAGACCCTTCCCCAGCTTGGTTGCCTTTCTCTGGCCCTGCTCCAGCCCTCAGTGTCCTAGGAGTGAGGAGGCCAAAACTCAACCCAGGATTGAAATCAACAGGATCTAAAGTCCTGCAGCCAGAGAGCAGGATATGTGGGGGGGGGTGTTTGCATCCCTGTGTCCTCAGAGCTGTGGATTTCACCTCAATACTGACAGATTCTTTAGAGTGAGGGCTCCTGAAGGGGCTCCAGGAGAGCTGGGGAGGGACTTGGGACAAGGGCTGGGAGGGACAGGATGAGGACAATGGCTTTGAGCTGGGAGAGGAGAGACTGAGACTGGAGATGAGGAAGGAATTGTTGAGAGTGAGGCTGGGGAGACTCTGGCACAGGCCACAGGCTGCCCAGGGAGGCTGTGGCTGTGCCCTGCCTGGAGGTGTTCAGGGCCAGGCTGGATGAGGCCTTGAGCAGCCTGGGCTGGTGGGAGGTGTCCCTGCCCATGGCAGGGGGTTGGAGCTGGCTGAGCTTTGAGGTCCCTTCCAGCCCAACCCATTCTAGGATTCTGTGAGTCTCTGGCAGTGGAGATGCTGAGCTGACAGCATCAGGATTGGGCTGGAAGGCTCTGAGAAGCCCACAGCCCTCCTGGTGGTGTCTGTAAGCTGCTGGTGCAGCACCCATGGAGATTTGGGTTGTTTCTGGATCGCTTTTTTTAACTGACTCAAAAGAGAAGCCAAAACTCTGCCAGCACAGCCCCAGGCAGCCTCTGCTCTCTGCAGGCTCAGTGCTTGACACCAAATCTTTTGAGCAGGGCTGGGAGTGCCAGGGTGAGGACAGTGGCTTTGAGCTGGGAGAGGAGAGACTGAGACTGGAGATGAGAAAGGAATTGCTGAGAGTGAGGCTGGGGAGACTCTGGCACAGGCTGCCCAGGGAGGCTGTGGCTGTCCCCTCCCTGGAGGTGTCCAAGGCCAGGCTGGATGAGGCCTTGAGCAAGCTGGGCTGGGGGGAGGTGTCCCTGGGCATGGCAGGGGGTTGGAACTGGATGATCTTTGAGGTCCCTTCCAGCCCAAGGGACAATGGCTTTGAGCTGGGGGGGGAAGAACCCTTGCTGCAGTGTTGTGCACGGGTTGTAAGCTCCAGTTTGTCCCAGTAGGTGCTGTCCTCTTTCCACCTTGGAGGCTTTCTGTGCTGCAGAGCTCTGACCCTCCTTAACCCTGGCCCAGCTTTGCCCTCCTGCTTTTCGAGCTGAGGGAGTGTTTTCCAGGGCAGTTCACTGAACTGGTTTTATCTTCTTCTCCTCTTTTTTCTTTTTCCCCTCCTCCTCCTCCTAGCTGCAACCAGTGTGGCAGGGAGTCCAAGCTCTTATCTAAGTTCTACGAGCTGGAGTTAAACATCCAAGGGCACAAGCAGCTGACAGACTGCATCACGGAATTCCTGAAGGTAGGAGGAGCTGGCTGGGGCCTGGGCCCTGCTATTCTTAGCAAGGTGCTTTAATTCCTTCCTTCCTCCTGTGGAAGCCTTTGGAGGTCAGCTTGGGAGTGGAGTGACTTGACAGGCTGGAGAGGTGGGCACAAGCCAACCTCAGGAGGTTCAACAAGACCGAGGGCAGGGTCCTGCAGCTGGCTGGAGGCAATCCCAGGCACAAATCCAGGCTGGAAAGCAGCCCTGAGGAGAGAGCCTTGGGGGTGCTGGGGGAGGAGAAGCTCAGCAGGAGCTCTCAGTGTGCACTTGCAGCCCAGAAAGCCAAGCAGAGCCTGGGCTGCAGCAGGAGAAGTGCGGCCAGCAGGGCAAGGGAGGTGATTCTCCCCCTCTGCTCAGCTCTGGGGAGACCCCACCTGGAGTCCTGCCTCCAGTTCTGGAGCCCCTATGGCAAGAGGGATGTGGAGGTGCTGGAAGGTGTCCAGAGCAGGGCCAGGAGGAGGAGCAGAGGGCTGGAGCTGCTCTGCTGTGAGCACAGACTGAAGGAGTTGGGGCTGTTCAGTCTGGAGAAGAGAAGGCTCTGAGGTGACCTCATTGTGGCCTTCCAGGATCTGAAGGGGGCTCCAGGAAGGCTGGGGAGGGACTGCTCAGGATCTCAGGCAGTGCTAGGACTAGGGGGAATGGAATGAAGCTGGAGGTGGGGAGATTGAGGCTGGAGGGGAGGAGGAAGTTCTTCCCCATGAGAGTGGTGAAGGCCTGGACTGGGTTGTGCAGGGAGGTGGTTGAGGCCCCAGCCCTGGAGGTGTTTGCAGCCAGGCTGGGTGAGGCTGTGGCCAGGCTGCTCTAGTGTGGGGTGTCCCTGCCCATGGCAGGGGGGTTGGAACTGGCTGAGCCTTGTGGTCCCTTCCAACCCTGACCGATACTCTGATCCTGTGACTTGAGCCTGTCTCGGGGAGAGGCGTCCAGGAGGAAATGTTTGTGTCTCTGGAGCCGGCCCCCGGGGAGGGCTGAGTGGAAGAGTGGCTCTGGAGCACTGCAGGTGGTTGGGCTTTGGAGAGCGCTTGGAAGGTGCAGGTTTCATGCAAACAGATTCGGGCAGTGGGGGCGGGGAGGAGCCCCCAAAGCCCTGCGAGAAGGCCCTGCCTGCTTTGTCATGGATAGCACCTGAGAATTGGTGCTTTTTGTGCCTGCTCCGTGGGTGCTCAGCTGCATAGCACCAGGAGAGCCTTCCCCCTCCCAGATGCCTCTCAGAGGACTGGGGAGGGCCTGGAATAGCAGCGGGGGAACAGCTGCGAGGGCTCTTAAGTCCACTTGAAAATGTGCCTGGCTCTTAAGTTCAGGTCCAGCAGGCTGCAGCTTTGTGGTGCGGATTCAAGTGGAAATATTTAGGCCAGAGCTGACCCCGGGGCGGCTGCCCCTGAGCTGTTTGGCCTCGCTGCTGCTCTCCTCCAACCGGTTGTTCCACTTGTGGAAGCAGAGAGGTTTGCGTGCGAGCCTCCCGATCCTGCCAGGGTGAGCTGGGAGTCTGCCTGCTCCTCCTTCCACCAAAACAACCTTGTGACCTGCCTGGGGCGCTTGGAGGTCTCCTCCCACCTAATCCTGCCCTCAGGCAGCGACTCTTGCAGGGGGATGGGTCCAGGGGAGAGCACAGCCGTGACCCTAGGGCTGGAAGCCCTCTGCTGGGAGGCCAGGCTGAGAGAGTTGGATTTGTTCAGCCTGGAAGAGGCTCCAGGGAGACCTTCTGGTGGCCTTTCAGTGTTTGAAGGGGACAGAGAGCTGGGGACAGGCTTTTGGGCAGGGTCTCTTGTGCCAGGACAAGGGGAGATGGTTTGAAACTCAAAGAGGGAGATTGAGAGTGGAGAGAGGAGATTGGATGTGGCACTTGGTGCCATGGGCTGGTCATGAGGTCTGTGGTGAAAGGTTGGACTCGATGGTCATAGTATCATAGTATCATTCAGGGTTGGAAGGGACCACAAGGATCATCTAGTTCCAACCTTGAGGTCTCTTCCAACCTTAGTGATACTGATACTGAGAAGGGAGAAATGTTTGCCCCTGAGGGTGGTGAGAGCCAGGCCCAGGCTGCCCAGAGAGGTGAGAGATGTCCCAACTGGAGCCATTCCAGGTGAGGTTGTTTGGAGCTCTGAGCAACCTGCTCTGGTTGCAGAGGTCCCTGCTGAGTGTGGGGGGTTGGGCTGGATGAGCTTTCCAGGTCTCTTCTTACCCAGCCAGGCTGTTATGCTGGTGTGGCTGAGCACAGGAAGATTGTCATCTCCAGGCTGCAAGGTGGCTTTACATTAACTTGGTCTCTGTGACCTCCTAAGGGATGATTTAATTCTTTTCTTCTCTAGAGCTCATTGGTATAAACCAACTCAGTCAAGCAGGGAGCAAACCTGGCAGTCTTGTGAGCAGCCTGAGAAGGAGGGATAGAGCTTGATGTAATCTCAAGCTCTCCTGATAGCAGGAGCTGCCCTGCTTGGAAAGCCCTTTGGTTGGAAGGGAGCCTCAAAGGTCATCTTCTCCAACCCCCTGCAGTCAGCAGAGACACCTCCAACCACAGCAGGCTGCCCTGGGACACAGCCAGGCTGAGCTTGAGTACCTCCAGGGATGGGGCCTCAACCACCTCCCTGGGCAGCCTGTGCCAGGCTCTCCCCAGCCTCCCTGTGCAGAACTCCCTCCTGATCTCCAACCTAACTCTGCCCTGCTCCAGTTCCAAACCCTTGCTCCTCAGTCTATCCCCACAGGCCCTTCTGAACAGTCCCTCCCCAGCCTGCCTGTAGGTCCCCTGCAGATAGTGAAATGGAGCTCTGAGGTCTCCCTGGAGCCTTCTCTTCTCCAGGCTGAGCAGCCCCAGCTCTCAGCCTGCCTGCATGGGGGAGGCTCTCCAGCCCTCCCAGCAATTTGGTGGCCTCCTCTGGACTCTCTCCATCAGGTCCAGGTCTCTCTTGTGTTGTGGTCCCAAGAGCTGGACCCAGCCCTGCAGGTGAGGTCTGAGCAGAGCAGGGGAGCAGAATCCCCTCTCTTGACCTGCTGGCCAGGTTGCTTTTGCTGCAGCCCAGGCTGCCTCTGGCCTTGAGCCAGGAGCTGGAGTTGGGAAGCGGCCGGGGAGGGCCCTAGATGGTTAAAAGCACTTCCGTGCTCTGCAGCCCTTCAGCTGCTGAGCAGCTCAGGCTGTGCTCCAGTGGTAACCTATTCTCAGGGCCTTTCTTTGTGCCTCCCCTCCCTGCTCAGGAAGAAAAGCTGGAAGGGGACAACCGTTACTTCTGTGAGAGCTGCCAGAGCAAGCAGAACGCCACCAGGAAGATCCGGCTGCTCAGCCTGCCCTGCACCCTCAACCTGCAGCTCATGCGCTTCGTCTTTGACAGGTAAGCCTCACACCACGGCCTGCTGCTCCTCCTGCCTCCTGGTGGCACGTGGAGCAACCCCCCCTGAGCTCCTCTGGGGATGCTTGGGAGGGGGTTCAGGGCTGGGGGCTCGAGGTGGGAGCTGTCGGCGCCGTGCTCTGACCTGAAGCTTTGCCCTCGCTCAGGCAAACAGGCCACAAGAAGAAGCTGAACACCTACATTGGCTTCTCTGAGCTGCTGGACATGGAGCCTTTCATGGAACAGAAGAGTGAGTGCTGTGTGCCCTCTGGTCTGAGCTATACCTGGCAGGTGGAAGGAGGTCTCCTCCTCCAAAGCTCTTCTTTGTTGCTGGAAAATGGTTGCCTGAGCCCCGCGTTTCAAATCGCTGCCTCGGGGAGTGGAAGCCAGAAGCTGCCTGGGGAGGTCTTGCAGGGAAGCAAGTTCAAGTCCCAGACTCCTGGTAATGGGTTGGGATGGAAGGGATCTTAAACATCATCTAGTTCCAACCTCCTTGCCATAGACAGGGACACCTCCCACTAGATCAGGTGGCTCAAGGCCTCGTCCAAGCTGGCCTTGAACAGCTCCAGGCAGGGGACGTCCACAGCCTCCCTGGGCAGCCTGTGCCAGAGTCTCTCCTGTTCCAAGTCTTTGTCTGCTGCTGCCTCCTGAGAACATGAAGCTTTGTGAAGGAAAGCGTGGGGAGGGAAGATTGAGGCTGGAGATGAGGAAGAAATTCTTTGCAGTGAGGCTGGGGAGACTCTGGCACAGGCTGCCCAGGGAGGCTGTGGCTGTCCCCTCCCTGGAGGTGTCCAAGGCCAGGCTGGATGAGGCCTTGAGCAAGCTGGGCTGGTGGGAGGTGTCCCTGCCCATGGCAGGGGGCTGGAGCTGGCTGATCTTGAAGGTCTCTTCCAACCCAACCCATTCTAGGGTTCTATAAAGTTCCAGCAGGTAACTGAGGGCAAGAGACAAAGGGTTCAGAGCAAGAGGTGATTGCTGCAGGGCATTCCCCTGTTCTCCTGGGTATAGGTAAATGCACTGATCAGTAGTGCTGGGGGTTTAAAGCTGCTTGAATAACATGGCAGTGATGGCAGCAAAACCACAGCACAGGGCAGCATCCAAAGCCATTCAGGTTTAAGTTGCCTTCCAGCCCAAACCCTCATTCCATGAACCCAGGAGAAGCCCTGAGCTCTGTGGCTGCTGCTTCTTCCCTTCCAGATGACTCCAAGCTGGGAGCAGGAATGGAGCTGTTAGAGGCTAGGAGGCTCTGCAGAGGGCCCTGGACAGGCTGGAGAGATGGGCAGGGGCCAAGGGCAGGAGGTGTAACAAGTCCAAGTGCCAGGGGCTGCACTTTGGCCACAGCAACCCCAGGCAGTGCTACAGGCTGGGGGCAGAGTGGCTGAGAGCAGCCAGGCAGAGAGGGACCTGCGGGTAGTGGTGGAGAGCAGCTGAACATGAGCCTGCAGTGTGCCCAGGCAGCCAAGAGATCCAGTGGCATCCTGGCCTGCATCAGGAAGAGTGTGGCCAGCAGGAGCAGGGAAGTCCCTGTGCTCAGCACTGCTTAGGCCACACCTGGAGTCCTGTGGCCAGTTCTGGGCTCCTCAGGTCAGGAAAGAGGTTGAGCTGCTGGAAGGTGTCCAGAGAAGGGCAATAAAGCTGGGGAGGGGTCTGGGGCACAGCCCTGTGAGGAGAGGCTGAGGGAGCTGGGGTTGCTTAGCCTGGAGAAGAGGAGGCTCAGGGGAGACCTTCTTGCTCTCTCCAACTCCCTGCAGGGAGCTTGTAGCCAGGTGGGGGTTGGGCTCTTCTCCCAGGCAGGCAGCCAGCACCAGAACAAGAGGACACAATCTCAAGCTGTGCCAGGGGAGGTTTAGGCTTGAGCTTAGCAAGAAGTTCTTCCCAGACAGAGAGATTCCCTTTGGGATGTGCTGCCCAGGAAGGGGTTGGGGTCCCTGGAGGCGTTTAAGCAGAGCCTGGATGAGGCCCTTGGTGCCAGGGTGTGGTTGATGAGTTAGGGTTGGGTGACTGGTTGGACTCGGCGGTGGTGGAGGTCTCTTGCAGCCTGGCTGACGCGTGCCTCTGTGCTGCAGACGGCCTCTATGTCTACGAGCTGAGCGCTGTCCTCATCCACCGCGGCGTCAGCGCCTACTCCGGCCACTACATTGCCCACGTCAAGGACCCCCAGACGGGCGAGTGGTACAAGTTCAACGACGAGGACATAGAGAAGATGGAGGGGAAGAAGCTGCAGCTGGGGATTGAGGAGGATCTAGGTAAAAGCTCTCAGTTGTGAGTTGCCCTTTTCGCATCCCTCTCTCCCCCCCCGTGCTCCCCGGCCTGCTGCGCTCCCGAGCCCGCGGTGTTCCCGGGGCCGCTGCGCTCCCGAGCCTGCTGTGCTCCCAAGCCTGCTGTGCTCCTGAGCCAGCGGTGCTCCTGGGGCCACTGCGCTCCCGAGCCCGTGGTGTTCCCGTGGCTGCTGCACTCCCAAGTCTGCTGCGCTCCCAAGCCTGCTGCGCTCCCAAGCCCGCTGTGCTCCCGGGGCCGCCGCGCTCCGGAGCTTGCTGCGCTCCCGGGGCCGTGGTGCTCCCGAGCCTGCTGCGCTCCTGGGGCCGTGGTGCTCCCGAGCCTGCTGCGCTCCTGGGGCCGTGGTGCTCCCGGGGCCGCTGCACTCCCGAGCCTGCTGCGCTCCCGAGCCCGCGGTGTTCCCGGGGCCGCTGCGCTCCCGAGCCTGCTGTGCTCCCAAGCCTGCTGCGCTCCTGAGCCAGCGGTGCTCCCGGGGCCGCCGCGCTCCCGAGCCTGCTGCGCTCCCGGGGCCGCTGCGCCCCCTCGGCCGGCGGTGCTCCCGGGCCTGCCGTCGCCGCCTTGCAGCAAGGTGTGGAGCAGCAGCTCTGCTGATTGCAGCCCCATTTCCTCCTGCTCAGCCCCCTGCGGAGTGTTTACACACGCTGCTGGTCGCTTCCTCTGGAATTCCTCTCGCCCCCACGTGGCAGATAAGAGGCTGATAAGAGGGGCGGCCGGGGCCTATCGGGGTGACACAGGCGAGCTGGCCCCGGGGCCCGGGGAGGCTGAGGAGGAGATAAGGAGGTGACTTTCAGTTTCCTGAGCACATAGAGGTTTTGATTTCCACCGAGGTGTTTTACTTGGAGGCAGGAAAGAGCCTGCAGCAAAAATATCCTCATCCAAAGAAGAGCTTGGGAAGCCCAAACTGCCTTTGGAATTTGTTGTGCTTAGCCTTGGTGCCCTTCTGTCCTACCCTTGCCTGGCTCACCTTGTGCCACTGCTCCCACACAGCCACGTGCCCTGGCCAGGACAAGGTCTTGGTATCTTGGAGAGCTCAACCGGAGGCCAGACTGGTGGATTCCTTGGGACAGATAGGAGCAGCTCAGCAGTAAATCATAGATTGATAGAATGGGTTGAGTTGGAAAGGGCCTTAAGGATCATGGATGCTCCACCAGCAGCCTACAGGTACCATCAGGAGGGCTCAGAGCCTTCCAGCCCAATGCTGTTAGCTCAGCATCTCCACTGGCCATGTAGACTCATGGAAGCCTAAAATGGGTTGGCTTGGAAGGAGCCTTAAAACTCATCCAGCTCCACCCTCCCTGCCATGGGCAGAGACACCTCCAACCAGCTCAAGGCCTCATCCAGCCTGGCCTTCCAACACCTCCAGGGAGGGGGCAGCCACAGCCTCCCTGGGCAACCTGTGCCAGAGTCTCCCCAGCCTCACTGGCAAGAATCTCTTCTTCATCTTCAGTCTCAGTCTCCTCTCTCCCAGCTCAAAGCCATTGTCCTCATCCTGTCCCTCCCAGCCCTTGTCCAAAGTCCCTCCCCAGCTCTCTTGGAGCCCTTTCAGATACTGAAAGCTCTTAATCTGAGCTTGCCATGAGCCTTAGGTGCTCCTCAAAGCATAAAAGAAGACCTAAGGAGGAGGATTCACTGTAACCAGCTGTTGGCTACCTGTGAAACCAGTTCCAGACCTGAGAGTGGTCCCTTAAGGCCCCACTGGAAAGGATCCCTTCCTCATCTCCAGTCTCAATCTCCCTCCCCTTCCAGCTTCAGCCCCGATTTGAAGTGCTTGGATTTGCAGCTGCTCAGCATTCCCTAGTGCCAGGATGCTCTGCAGTAGCAGGGAAAAAGGGGAAATGGAAGCCAGAAATGTGCCTTTGTCAGTGAAATTTTCACTTCATAAATGAAATGTCTTTGCCTTTGTGCACTGCTAATGCAAGCAGCCTGTTCCCAGAAAGCACTGCCCCAGCAGGACACTTGGGCTTGGCTGTGGTTGGACTCGATGAAACAGCTCCTTGCTTTCAAGTGTCCTCAAATAACAGCTTGCCTCCAAGTCACCCTCAGATGGGTTTGCTCCTTTTGGTTTGTTGTAAAACCACCTCAGCCTGAGCAGGCTCAGGGCATTCACCTCCCTCTCCCATTTCCTTCCTTGCCTCTGCCTGATGCAGCTTTATTTTCAGCCCTCTTGCCAGTAAACACCTTCTTGGTTTCCCTCCCCGGTGGAGGCTGCCAGCAGAGCAGCTTCCTCATCCTGTTCCATGTTTTGCCTCCAGAGTGCTTCCAGCCCAGCAGTGAAGCTGGGCAGACATCTAGTGGTGTGAGGGAGAAAAGTAACCCTGGCAGGAAAGGAGAGCTCCTCAGCCTTTGGTTTTAAGCTCCTGAGTTTTGCTCAGTGGAGCAAAACCAACCTGGCTGTGGCCTCCCTCTAAAGCCTTATGCTTAACCACACAGAAATATTCTTGCTGAGCTCCAGGGCTGCTTGAAGAATGGAAGCAGAATGTGTTTAGAAGGCTCTGGAGGATGCACAACTTGGTCCTTTGCTCCAGTGCTGGCCTTTTTTTGTCTGCTCCATGCAAAACTGAGACCCTTCTGGGTTACAGACACAGAGAATCATGGAATTGTCAGGGTTGGAAGGGAGCTCAAGGCTCAGCCAGCTCCAACCCCCTGCCATGGGCAGGGACACCTCACACCGCAGCAGGTTGCTCACAGCCACCTCCAGCCTGGCTGCAAACACCTCCAGGCAGGAGGCTTCCACCACCTCCCTGGGCAGCCTGTGCCAGGCTCTCACCACCCTCATGGGCAACAACTTCTTCCTCACAGCCAATCTCAGTCTCCCCACTTCTAGTTCTGCTCCATCCCCCCCAGTCCTATCCCTCCCTGACACCCTCAAAAGTCCCTCCCCAGCTTTCTTGCAGCCCCCTGCAGATCCTGGAAGGCCACAATGAGGTCTCCTGGGAGCCTTCTCCTCTCCAGCCTGCACAACCCCAACTCTCTCAGTCTGTCCTCACAGCAGAGCAGCTCCAGCCCTCTGCTCCTCCTCCTGGCCCTGCTCTGGACACCTTCCAGCCCCTCCAGATCCTTCCTGGCACAGAGGCTCCAGAGCTGGCCCCAGAGCTGCAGGGGAGGTCTCAGCAGAGTGGAGCAGAGGGGCAGAATTCCCTCCCTGGCCCTGCTGGCCACACTTCTCTTGCTGCAGCCCAGGCTCTGCTTGGCTCTCTGGGCTGCAGGAGCTCCCTGCTGGCTCCTGTTGAGCTTCTCCTCCCCCAGCACTCTCAAGGTCTTTTCCTTTAGGGCTGCTCTCCAGCCAGCCCCTGCCCAGCCTGTATTGGTGTTTGGGATTGCCCCAGGCCAGCTGCAGGACCTTGCCCTTGGCCTTGTGGAACCTCCTGAGGCTGGCTTGGGCCCAGCTCTGCAGCCTGAAGGTAACAGCAGAGCTCTGCAGTGTGGGGGCAGGGAGTGCTGGGGCCCTGGGCAAGCAGATGGGAGCAATTCAGCAAATGCTTGCAGTGAATCAAGTCAGGAGGGGTGCTGGAAGACCCCTGCATGGTGCAGTGGGAGAGGCAGAGGAACTGTCCCAGGATGGAGGAAAACAAGACCCCTGAGTTCTGATTTCAGTGGCCTGTGTAGAGCCTGAGCTCTGGAGGGTTGTTGTTTTGCTGTGGAGTTCTGAGGCTGCAGCTGGAGCTGCTGTTTGTGTCCTGCCTGGCAGCCTGTCTGGGAACAGCCACTCTTGCAACACTGAGTTCACATCACCCCAGCAGCTGCTCTGCACTCCCCACTGCTGGGGCTGTCAGCTCCCTGGGAGCTTTGCTGGGCCTGGGCTTTACCCTCACACAGTCACCTGAGGGGAGACTGAGAAGCATGGGATTGTCCTGGGTGGACAAGACCTTGAAGCTCAGCCAGTCCAACCATTCTCTCACTCTGCCAGATGCTGGGGCTGAACCACCACCCCTCAGCACCACATCCCAGCTCCAGGGAGGGGGATTCAACCACCTGCCTGGGCAGCCTGGGCCAGGCTTTGAGAACCCTTTCAAGTGAAGAATTTTCTTCCAATGTGCAGCTTAAGCCTCCCCTGGTGCCACCTGAGCCCTTTTCCTCTTGTCCTTGGGAGAAGAGACCAGCCCCCACCTCACTCCAGCCCCTCAGGGAGCTGTAGAGAGCAATGAGGTCTCCTCTCAGCCTCCTCTTCTCCAGGCTCAACACCCCCAGCTCCCTCAGCTGCTCCTCCCCAGCCCTGCTCTCCAGACCCTTCCCCAGCTTGGTTGCCCTTCTCTGGCCTTTCAGTGCCCTTCTTGGAGTGAGAATCAATCAGGCTTTCTGCCCTGAGGATCTGCCTCTGCCCTTCTGTGTCAGGACAGCAGAAGAGGAGGCAGTGTGGGGAGAGGATTTGTGCCCAGGAGCTGGTTTTGGCTCGGGGAGGTTGTGCTGGGCTCCTGTGGAAGGGTGGTTCAGAGCAGGCTCCTAATTTTAGTGCCTTTGAATTTCTCTGCCTCGAGAAATGCTGCAGGGCTTTGGATCTTGCTTTGGGATGCAATTTTGCCTGATGCCAAGCCCAGTGCTTGGCAGAAAGGGGCCTGGCAGGGCGCAGCAGGGAGAGGGAAGCTGGCTAGGTGGCAAGCTTGTCCTGCTAACAGAAGGGCACTGAAGGAGCTGGGGTGGTAAGGGTGGCTTATTAAGGGTGGTTTATTTCCCCTGGAGAGCTGTGTTCAGTTCTAGGCTCCTCACTCCAGGGAAGGACATTGAGGGGCTGGAGGTGTCTGGAGAAGGGCCTGGAGCCCCTGGGCTAGAGGAGGGCTGAGGGAGCTGGGGGGGGGTTGAGGCTGGAGCAGAGGAGGCTGAGGGAGACCTCACTGCTCTCTGCAGCTCCCTGCAGGGAGGTTGGAGCAAGGAGGGGGCAGCCAAGGGCCAGGAGCAGAGGCAATGGTTCCAAGCTGCCCCAGAGGAGGCTCAGGCTGGATCTCAGGAAGGATCTCTGCCCTGGCAGGGATCTCAGCCCTGGAATGGTCTGCCCAGGGCAGTGCTGCAGTGCCCAGCCCTGGGGGGGTTCCAGCAGCCTGTGGGCCTGGGGCTTAGGGCCATGGTTTGGTGCTGAGCCTGCAGTGCTGGGTGCAGGGCTGGAGTGGGTGAGCCTGGAGGTCTCTCCCAGCCATCTCTGCAGTGCTCTGTCACTGATGATGCTTTCCCTTCTGTACCACAGCAGAGCTGGGTGCAGGGCTGGGTGCAGGGCTGGGCTGGGTGAGCCTGGAGGTCTCTCCCAGCCATCTCTGTGCAGTGCTCTGTCACTGATGATGCTTTCCCTTCTGTACCACAGCAGAGCTGGGTGCAGGGCTGGACTGGGTGAGCCTGGAGGTCTCTCCCAGCCATCTCTGTGCAGTGCTCTGTCACTGATGATGCTTTCCCTTCTGTACCACAGCAGAGCCTTCCAAGTCCCAGGCTCGGAAGCCCAAGTGCGGGAAGGGCAGCCACTGCTCCCGCAACGCCTACATGCTGGTGTACAGGCTGCAGACCAGGGAGAAGTCCCTCACAGTCGAGGTCCCAGGTAAGCCAGCTTGGGCCCTGCAGCTCTCTTGGCCTCTCCATCTTGTCCTGGGATGCTCCAGGCAGCCCAGGAGAAGCTGACTGCCCTGGGCGGGGGGTTGTGGAGTCTCCCTCTCTGGAGCTATTCAAGACCCAGCTGGATGTGTTCCTGTGCGATCTGCTCTGGCAGGGGGGTTGGACTGGATGAGCTTTCCCAGGTCCTTTCCAGCCCTTCCCATTCTGTGATCCTTTACTGTGAGGGTGTTGGAGCACTGAAACAGGCTGCCCAGAGAGGTTGTGGAGTCTCCTTTGTAGGCTCTCAAAGCCAGCCTGGATGTGCTCCTGCGTGGCCTGCCCTGGGTGACCCTGCTCTGGCAGGGGGACTGAACCCACTGATCTCTGGAGGTCCCTTCCACCCCCTGACCTTCTGTGATTCTGTTGGGGTTTTGCTCAAAGCCTCTTTTGTGACCACTGCCCATGAGCCCTTAACTAACATTGCCCTGATGATGCCACTCTTGTGCCCACTCACACCTCGCTGTCCCTAGGGAGAGATAGAAGTGGTGTGGCCAGCAGGGGCAGGGCAGAAGTCATCCCCCTGAGCCGGGCACTGGTGAGGCCACACCACAAACCCTGGCTTCATTTTGGCCTCCCCACTCCAAGGAGAACATTGAGGGGCTGGAGCAGGGCCCAGAGGAGGGCAGTGAAGATGGTGAAGGGTCTGGGGAGGAGCAGCTGAGGGTGTTTAGTCTGGAGAAGAGGAGGCTGAGGGAGACCTCATTGCTCTCTGCAGCTCCCTGGAAGAAGGCTGGAGCCTGGTGGGGGTTGGGCTCTCTTCCAAGGACAAGAGGAAATGGCCTCAAGCTGCCTCAGGGGAGGTTTAGGTTGGACATTAGAAGAAACTTCTTCACTGAAAGGGTTCTCAAACCCTGGCCCAGGCTGCCCAGGGAGGTGGGTGAATCCTCAGCCCTGGAGGTGTTTCAAGGCTGCAGAGATGTGCTGAGGGTCAGGGTTTAGCCCCAGCCTTGGCAGAGTTAGAGAATGGTTGGATTGGATGATCTGAAAGGACTTTTTCAACCAAAACAAGCAACAGAACCAGAGGAAATGGCCTCGAGTTGCCCCAGGGGAGGTTTAGGTTGGCCATGAGGAATAATTTCTTCCCCTTGAGGGTTGTCCAGGCCTGGCCCAGGCTGCCCAGGTGGAGTCCCCATGCCTGGAGGGGTTTCAGAGCTGTGGAGATGTGGTGCTGAGGGCCATGGTTCAGTGGTGGCCTGGCAGTGCTGGGTGAAGGGCTGGATTGGATGGCCTCAGAGGTCTCTTCCAAGCCAAACAGCTCCCTGGTTCTCTCAGCCAGCAGGACAGGGTGGGCAGGTGTTGGGAGGGAGCCATCCCCCCGGGAGCGCCGGGGCGCAGCACAGGCTCCTGCGGCGCTGCCGGCAGCCTGGCGCAGGGTCGGCAGCGGTGCCAGCCCCGGCCTGCAGGGGAGCCACCCTGACAGCTGCCAGGCTGCTGCTGCCAGGGCTCCAGCTCTGCCATCTGGAGAAGCAGCAGCACGAGGAGCAGAGGGTGGGAGCTGTGCTCTGCCTGGGCACCTTCTCGCCCTGCTGTAGCGCTCCTGGGGGTGGCAGAGCTGCCTCGGGGCTTGGCCTCTGGGTTTAACGGTGCCTCCTGCTTGTGTGCTGCTCAATCAGCAGCTGTAACCAGGCCCCTGGTGATGATGTGCATGGAGGTGAGGCCTGATCTTCTGCAGAGCAGAGGTGGCATGTCCCCTCTGGATACTGGCTTCAGTTTTGGGCCTCTGTCTCCAAGAAGGGCTGGAGCAGGGCCAGAGAAGGGCAAGGAAGCTAAGGAAGGGTCAACAGGGCTGGGGAGAAGCAGCTGAGGGAGCTGGGGGTGTTCAGTCTGGAGAACAGGCTGAGAGGAGACCTCATTGCTCTCTGCAGCTCCCTGAGAGGAAGTTAGAGCATGTGGGACTTGGTCTCTTCTCCCAGGGAACAAATGCTAGGACAAGAGGAAATGTCCTGAGATTGCCCCAGGGGAGGTTCAGGTTGGCCATGAGGAACAATTTCATTGCTGCAGGAGTGGTGAGGGGTTGGCACAGGCTGCCCAGGGAGGGGGCAGAGACCCCTGGAGGTGTTCAGGAAACCTGTGGCCATGGTGGGGGTGGGGTGAAGGTTGCACTGGGTGATTTTAGAGGCCTTTCCCAACCCAGACAGTTCTGTGCCTCTGCTCAGGTGATCTGGCTGCAGAGAGGGTCAATCATTCACCTTCCTCCCACCACTTACTAACAGCACTAAACCTTTTCCACCCTTCCCCACCCCCAACAGCAAACCCCACCCAGCTTTTGGGACTGACTGCTGGTTCCTGCCTGGAATCTTCCTTTCCAGGCTGTTTCCTGAGCTCTCCTGAGCTCCCTTCCCTTCCTACCCCTTCTGCCCCAAACAATAAGCCTGCAGCAGCCTCTCCACCCAGCTCCAGATTCCTGTGCTTCCCTTTGTTTCCCATGGCTGCCTGCCAGGGCCTGGGGAGCGAAGGGCAGCAGTTGAGCCCTGTGGTTGGGGCTGGTTTCATGCAGCTGTAAATTTGAGGCATTCTGCTTTGATGCTGTTTCAAAGAGGCTTTTCCAGGACGTTGGAGGGCCCTAACTTCTTTCTGACCTCAGGAAGGAGGGGGGGCAGGCTGCTTGGGCATTGGGTTTTAGTGCAGGACGTTGTCCCAAGGTGGGTTTGGTGCATTTAAACCTCTCTGGAGCTCTTCAGAACGCTGCTGAATAGGAAGAGGCTCCATATCAGCAGGGCCTTCACCCTCCCTCCTGCCAGCCCTGGGAGGGAAGTGTTTAATCTGCCTCTGTTTTTTTTCCCCTTCCCCTGCTGAGCTTTGGTTTATTTGGTTTGGGTTTTTTTTTCCACCAGTGACAGCAAAAGCTCCCATTTCCCTCATCTTGCTGAGCTCTCCCTGACTTATCTCCCATCTCCTGAGGGTTTCTTGCCCTTGCTCTTGTGACCTGCTGCTCCGTGCGGTCCCTTCCCGCCCGGCGTTCGGGGGCCCGCTCGAGCCCTCCTCCAGAGCTCCTGGGGCTGGATGTTGGGAGAGCTTCAGGTCTACCCATGGGGTGAATCCTCTTGCTTCTCCCTGGGAATGCCAGCTCCTTGGCACTGCAGAGCAGCTGCCCCTGGCAGCAGCAGGAGGAGCCTGAGGGAGGGCTGGGAGCGGGCAGCCCGGCGCCGAGCCCTGCTGCTCGTCCTGCGCCTGCCAGAGCTCGGCCCGGGCTGGACAGCAGGGAAAGGATCCTCCTGGTGTCACAGCCAGCCTGAGCAGAGCACACTGAATTGGGGGGGATGTTGGTCTGCTGGGGGCTTGGAGGCTCTGCAGAGGGAGCTGGCCAGGCTGGATCCATGGGCCCAAGTTATTTGTAGGGGATCCAAGGAGGCCAAGGGCTGGGTCCTGCACTTGGGTCACAGCAGCCCCAAGCAATGCCACAGGCTTGGAGCAGAGGGGCTGGAAAGTGCCTGGCAGAGAAGAACCTGGGGCTGCTGGTCTGAAGATGAGCCAGCAGTGCACCCAGGTGGCCAAGAAGGCCACCAGCAGCCTGGCCTTTATCAACAGCAGTGTGGGCAGCAGGAGCAGGGCAGGGATTGTGTGCTGGTACTGGGCATTGGTGAGGCCACACCTGGAATCCTGGGTTCGGTTTTGGGCTCCAAGAAGGACACTGAGGAGCTGGAGCAGGTCCAGAGAAGGGCAACAAAGCTGGGGAAGGGTCTGGAGAACAGGGCTGGGGAGGAGCAGCTGAGGGGGCTGGGGGTGTTGAGCCTGCAGAAAAGGAGGCTGAAGGAGACCTCCTTGCTCTCTGCAGCTCCCTGAAAGGAGGTTGGAGCAGGTGGGGCTTGGTCTCTTCTTCCAAGGAACAAGTGATAGCACAAGGGGAAGTAACTTCAAGTTGCCCCAGGGCAGGTTTAGGTTTGGCATTAGAAGAAACTTCTTCACTGGAAGGGTGCTCAAAGACTGGCCCAGGCTGCCCAGGGAGGTGGTTGAATCCCCACCCCTGGAGGTGCTTAAAAGAGGCAGAGATGTGGTGCTGAGGGCCATGCTTTAGCCCCAGCCTTGGCAGAGTTAGAGGACACAGTCTCAAGCTGTGCCAGGGGAGGTTTAGGCTGGAGGTGAGGAGAAAGCTCTTCCCAGCAAGAGAGATTGGCCCTGGGGATGTGCTGCCCAGGGAGGTGGTGGAGTCCCCATCCCTGGAGGTGTTCAAGAAAGGCTTGGATGTGGCACTTGGAGCCATGGTTTGGTTGTCAGGAGGTGTCAGGGATTAGGTCCTAGGTTGGACTTGCTGAGCTCTGAGGTCTTTTCCAGCCTGGCTGATTCTGGGAAGACCTGCCCTGCATGAGCTGGGTGATTGAGTCCCGAGAGGCTGGAGCCAGGCTCTGCTGGGTGGTGCCCAGGGACAGCACAGGGGGCAAGGGTGGAAGCTGAGGCACAGGAAGCTTCACATAAATGTGAGGAAAAGGTTTTTCCCTGTGAGGGTGACAGAGCCTGGGGCAGGCTGCCCAAGGGGGTGGTGGAGTCTCCTCTCTGGAGATCCTCTAAGCTCACCTGGATGTCTTCCTGTGTGACCCGCTGCCGGTGACCCTGCTCTGGCTGGGGAGAGGTTAGACTGGATGAGCTTTTGAGGTCCCTCCTGTGATTCTGTGATCTGAAAGGTCCTCCCCAGCCCAAACAGCTCCATGATTGCCTGCTTTTCCCCTTCTGCCCTCCCAGCCTTCCTGCAGGAGCTGGTGGAGAGAGACAACTGCAAGTTCGAGGAGTGGTGCAACGAGATGGCCGAGATGCGCAAGCAGAGCGTGGCCAGAGGCAAGATCAAGCACGAGGAGGTGAAGGAGCTCTACAAAAGGTTACCTGCTGAAGCTGGTCTGTAAGCCATTGTGGTAGTATTTTGTCATAGGCCTTGTTAAGATCAGTCCTGTGTTGTAACTAACCCAAGCCTGAACTCTTTGCCCCAGGCAGGGGAGAGCGCTGGCTGCCGCCGCTGCTCCGTGCATGCTCAGGCTGTGCTTTGCACTCTTTGTTGTTGGTTTCTTTCCTGCCTTAACCTATTTTTCTCCTTCTCTTGCTCATTCTCATAGCCTCTGGCACTGCTAATTCCCTCTTGTTCCTTCCCCAGCAGTCAGGCTCCTCTGTGCTTCCATGCATTGTGACTCTTTTCTTCTGCCTGCTGAGCAGCTCCCCTCGTTAGCTGTCAGCAGCGAGGCAGAAGCAGAGGCTGCTCTCAGGGGGAGTTTGGCAGCTGGTGATCCCAGTTCCTGGGCAGGTAGCAGGGTAGGGAAGGCCTGACCTCCAGCAGAAAGTGCTTTAGTTCATCCCAGCAGTGCTTGGAAGCTTCAGAGTCCCTCAGAGGAGTGCCTGGGGGGAATCCTTTCCTTGTCTCTTGTTGCCTTGGCGTGTCTGAGAACCAGGAGTCTTATTCCCCACCTTGTGTTGTCTCTCCCAGCTCCCTCAAAACAAGCCTGGGGACACTGGCTCTGTCCATCCAGCATGGAGAATGTCCCTGCTCTGTCTGCATGGAGTCATAGAATCCTGGAATGGGTTGAGTTGGAAGAGGACCTCAAAGCTCAGCCAGTTCCAGCCCCCTGCCATGGGCAGGGACACCTCCCACCAGCACAGGCTGCTCAAGGCCTCATCCAGCCTGGCCCTGAACACCTCCAGGCAGGGACAGCCACAGCCTCCCTGGGCAGCCTGTGCCAGTGTCTCCTCACCCTCACTCTCAAGAATTCCTTCCTCATCTCCAGTCTCAGTCTCCCCTCTCCCAGCTCAAAGCCATTGTCCTCATCCTGGCACTCCCAGCCCTTGTCCCAAGTCCCTCCCCAGCTCTCCTGGAGCCCTTCATGCACTGGAAGACTGCTCTGAGGTCTCCCTGGAGCATTCTCTTCTCCAGGCTGCACAGCCCCAACTCTCCCAGCCTGTCCCCATAGGGGAGGTTCACTCCAGCCCTCTGATCATCTTTGTGGCCTCCTCTGGAGCCTCTCCAGCAGCTCCAGGTCCTTCTTGTGTTGAGGGCCCCAGAGCTGGAGGCAGTGCTGCAGGTGGGGTCTGAGCAGAGCACAGGCCAGAATCCCCTCCTTGTCCTGCTGCTCTCCCTGCTCTGGATGTAGCCCAGGACATGGTTGGCCTTCTGCAAGTGACCACTGCTGGGGAATTTGTCACCACCTGGCACCCCCAAGTCCTTCTCTCCAACCACTCCTCACCCAGCCTGGATTTGGGCTTGGGATTGCCCTGCCCCAGCTGCAGGACCTTGCACTTGGCCTTACTGAACTTCAAGAGGCTGGCTTGAGCTCACTTCTGCAGCCTGTCCAAGGATCCCTTCTCTCCATCGTGGTGACCAGGCCACACTGGTGCCCTCCACACCTAAAACCCTCAGGAAGTTTGTAATTGAAGTGCTGAACCCTGCTGCCTGTTACACACTTTGCTGTTTAGCCTTTGCCTGTTGCTCAGAGCCAGCAGTGGTGTTCAGGTAGCCAAGCTGGACAGCCCAGCTCCATCCAGGTCTTGTCTGCTCAGCTTTTGGACCTGGGTTTGCAGGCAGCAGGCACTCAAGTGACACACAGGCAGCTGTCACAGCTCATCCTGCCCAGGTCCTGCAAGTCACAGTGGTGTTCACATGTCACCCACCCTTGGCTCAGAGTGCTGGGGGAGGTGTGAATGTGCCATGAGTCACCCTTCAGAAGGAGCACAGCACAGCCCTGCTGGGGTTGCTCTCCCCCTTGTGCTCTTGGGGTTTCTAACATGACAGAGGGCTGAAGAGCAGAAGCTGCACCTCACAGCTGTGAGTAACATCAGAGTCATGGAATCATTGTGCTTGGAAGAGACCTTTAAGCTCAACCAGGCCAACCCTTAACCCAGCACTGCCAGGGCACCACTGAACCATGGCCCTCAGCACCACAACCCCCTCCAGGGCTGGGGACTCCACCACTGCCCTGGACAGCCTGGGCCAGGCCTCGACAATCCTTAAAGGGAAGAAATAGCTCCTTATGTCCAAACTGAACCTCCCCTGGGGCAACCTGAGGCCATTTCCTCTTGTCCTATGGCTTCTTCCTTGGGTGGAAAATGCCTTTAGGAGCATTGAGTCCAAGCAGTATCTAACTCTGCTACGCCTGGGGCTAACCCCTGGCCCTCAGCACCTCAGCTCTGCCTCTTTGAAACACTTCCAGGGGTGAGGATTCAACCAGCTCCCTGAGCAGCCTGGGCCAGGGTTTGAGAGCCCTTTCAATGAAGAAGTTTCTTCTGGTATCTAATCTAAACCTCCCCTGGGGCAACTTGAGGCCATTTCCTCTTGTCCTATCCCTTGACAGAAGAGCCCAACCCCCTCCTGCCTCCCTGCAGGGAGCTGGAGAGAGCAGTGAGGTCTCTCCCCTCAGCCTCCTGCACAAGCCCAGGTCCCTCAGCCCCTCCTGAGGGAACAGGACCTGTTCTCCAGACCCCCCACCAGCTTCCTTGCACCTTCTGCAGCACCTGGCTGAAGCTCCTCTGTCTGAGTTTGGAGCTGGCAGGGGCTGAGGCGCTGCCCCGCGGCCCCCGGGCGCGCTGCCGGCCGCTGCGGCTCGCTGGCGGGGCTGGAGGCAGCGCTGCTGCAGGTGGCATCCCAGAGGAGCTGGTGGCTCTCTCTGCAGCTGTGCAGCCACGTTTTGCTGCCAGCTTTGTGCAGCCTGCCCCAGAAAACAAGGCAGCTTTCCAGGGGAGGCAGCTTTCATCCCAAAGCAGCAAACCCTTCCTGACAGCATCGCAGTGCTCGGGGGGGGGGTCAGGGCCCTGCGCCTCCGCTGCCCTTGCGTAAGAGGCAAAGCCTGCTGCTTGCTGCTGCACAGCACGGGGGGCTTGGGAGCCCCACTGTGCACTGAGGACAAAAATCTTTGCCCTGAAGCCTTAGTGTGCACAGAAGGCCAAAAATCTTCCCCCTGAAGACCAAAATCTTTGCCCTGAAGCCCCACTGTGCCCTGAGGACAAAAATATTTCCCCTGAAGACCAGAACTCTTTGCCCTGAAGCCCCACTGTGCACAGAAGGCCAAAACTTCCCCCTGGAGGCCAAAACTCTTTCTCCTGGAGGCCAAAACTCTTTCCCCTGAAGACCAAAACTCTTTGCCCTGAAGCCCCACTGTGCACAGAAGGACAAAAATCTTTCCCCTGAAGGCCAAAAATCTTTGCCCTGAAGCCTTAGTGTTCACAGAAGGCAAAAAATCTTCCCCCTGAAGACCAAAATCTTTGCCCTGAAGCTCCACTTTCCCCTGGAGGCCAAAACTCTTCCCCTTGGAGGCCAAAACTCTTTCCCCTGGAGGCCAAAACTCTTTCCCCTGGAGGCCAAAACTCTTCCCCTTTGAGGCCCACTGTGCACAGAAGACCAAAACTCTTTGCCCTGAAGCTCCACTTTGCCCTGAGGCCAAAAATCTTTCCCCTGAAGGCTGAAAATCTTTGCCCTGAAGCCCCACTGTGCACTGAGGACAAAAATCTTCCCCCTGAAGACCAAAATCTTTGCCCTGAAGCTCCACTTTGCCCTGAGGCCAAAACTCTCCCCTGAAGGCCAAAACTCTTTCTCCTGGAGGCCAAAACTCTTCCCCCTGAAGACCAAAACTCTTTGCCCTGAAGCCCCACTGTGCACAGAAGGACAAAAATCTTTCCCCTGAAGGCCAAAAATCTTTGCCCTGAAGCCTTAGTGTTCACAGAAGGCAAAAAGTCTTCCCCCTGAAGACCAAAAATCTCTTCCCTGAAGCCCCTCTTTCCCCTGGAGGCCAAAACTCTTTCCCCTGGAGGCCGAAACTCTTTCCCCTGGAGGCCAAAACTCTTTCCCCTGGAGGCCAAAACTCTTTCCCCTGGAGGCCAAAACTCTTCCCCCTGGAGGCCAAAACTCTTTCCCCTGGAGGCCCACTGTGCACAGAAGACCAAAAATCTTACCCCTGAAGACCAAAACTCTTTGCCCTGAAGCTCCACTTTGCCCTGAGGCCAAAAATCTTTCCCCTGAAGGCCCACTGTGCACTGAGGACAAAACTCTTCCCCCTGAAGCCCCACTGTGCACTGAGGATAAAAATCTTTCCCCTGAAGCCCCACTGTGTTGAGAAGGCCAAAAATCTTTGCCCTGAAGACAAAAATCTTTCCCCTGAAGCCCCACTGTGCACACAAGGCCAAAACTCTTCCCCCTGGAGGCCAAAACTCTTCCCCCTGAAGCCTTAGTGTGCACAGAAGGCCAAAAATCTTCCCCCTGAAGACCAAAATCTTTGTCCTCATGCCCCACTGTGCAGAGAAGGCCAAAAATCTTTGCCCTGAAGCCCACTTTGCCCTGAGGACCAAAAATCTTTGCCCTGCAGCCCCACTTTGCACAGAAGACAAAATTCTTTGCCCTGCAGCTTCTCTCTTGCTCCTTCTCCAAAGCACCAAGGATCTGTGTTTGGTGACTGTGCCTAACACCTCCATTTCCCCTCTGTTTCAGAGCTGCTTTCCTCTTGTCAGCAGAAGGGGTTAACTTCCTCTTGATTTCCCAATCAGGGAATCATGAAGGTTGGAGAAGATCTCCAAGGTCATGGAGTCCAACCATATTAGGTCATGGAATCCAACCATCTGAGGTCATGGAGTCATGGAATCCTAGAAGTGGTTGGGTTGGAAAAGGCCTTTAGGATCAGCAAACCCTCCCAGCAGCAGGAGGGGTTAATTTCCTCCCAGTTTCCCAAGCAGAGAATCATTGAGGTTGGAAAAGATCTCCAAGGCCATGGAGTCCAACCATTAGGTCATGGAATCCTGGAACTGTTTGAGTTGGGAAGGCCTCTCAGACCATCAAGTCCAACCTTCAACCCAGCACCACCATGGCCACAGGTTTCTTGAGCACCTCCAGGGATGGGGACTCCACCACCTGCCTGGGCTGGTGGGAGGTATCCCTGCCCCCAGCAGGGGGTTGGGACTGGCTGAAGGGGGCTCCAAGAAAGCTGGGCAGGGCCATTTTAGGGTGTCAGGGAGTGATAGGACTGGGGGGGATGGAGCAAAACTAGAAATGGGGAGATTGAGATTGGATGTTAGGAAGAAATTCTTCACCATCTGGGTGGGGAGGCTCTGGCACAGGCTGCCCAGGGAGGCTGTGGCTGTCCCCTCCCTGGAGGTGTTCAAGGCCAGGCTGGATGAGGCCTTGAGCAACCTGGGCTGGTGGGAGGTGTCCCTGCTCATGGCAGGGGGTTGGAACTGGACCCTAATGAAGGTTCCTTCCATCCCAGCCCATTCTGTGAACCCTTCCCCTTTCCTGAGGTGCCCTCCAGGAAGGCTTTAGCATGCTGGAAGCCCTCCTTGGAGCTCTCCCTCCTCGCAGCTCCATGGCTTGAGTTCAGGTTGCCTCCTGGCTCTCTCCTCTTGTTAATTTGACATCTGCCTTCTCACTGCCACACAGAGCTGGGGAATTGGGAAGCTCTGTCTGGAAGCTTGTACCAGCGAGGTTTGATCACCAGTGGCAGTGTGTTGATCTTTCAGTGTCCCTTTTGGTAGCAGAAGTGCTTGCACCGTGCCATCTGCTGCCCGGTGCCAGCGGCCTCGCTCCTCTCTCTGCTTCCCTCCCTGCCAGGCTCCCCCTACGACTTCATCTCCCTGGAGTGGCTGCAGAAGTGGCTGGATGAGTCCACTCCCCCCAAACCCATCGACAACACAGCCTGCCTGTGCTCCCACGGGAAGCTGCACCCAGACAAGATCTCCATCATGAAGAGGATCTCTGAGTACGTGGCAGACTTCTTCTACCGCAGATACGGAGGAGGGCCCCGGCTGAACGGTACGGAGGGGCCTGGGGGATGGCTCAGCTTGGAAGGGACCTCAGAGATAGCTGCTCCAACCCCCCCCTGCCACAGCCAGGGACACCTCTCAGCTGGAACTGATTGCTCAAGGCCTCATCCAGCCTGGCCTTGAACAGCCACACTCTCCCTGGGCAGCCTGTGCCAGAGTCTCCCCATCCTCACTCCCATGAATTTCTGCCTCATCCCCACTCTCAGTCTCCCCTCCTCCAGCTCAAAGCCACTGTCCTCATCCTGGCACTCCAAGCCCTTGTCAGAAGGTCCTCCCCAGCTTTCCTGGAACCCCTTCAGGTACTGGAAGGTTTCTCTAAGGTCTCCCTGGAGCCTTCTCCAAACTGAACAGCCCCAACTCTCTCATCCACAGCTGCTCTGTGCCAGAGTCTCACCACCCTCAGACTGAAGAACTTCTTCCTCAGCTCCAGTCTAACCCTGCTCTCCCTCAGCTTCAAACCATTCCCCCTTGGCCTGTCTCTAGACACCCTCATGAGAAATCCCTCTGCAGCCCTCCTGTAGGGTCCCTTCAGCTATTGGAAGGCAGCTCTGAGGTCCCCCTGGAGTCTTCTCCTCTCCAGGCTCTCTCTCAGTCGCCTCCACGTGTGCTGAGCATACTTGAGAGCCTTGTTCTGATCCCAGCCCTGTTTTGAGTCATCCTTCATCATCACCTCCCCAGGGAGGTGGTTGAATCCCCATCTCTGGGGGTGGCTGAAAGGGGCAGAGATGTGGTGCTGAGGGCCATGGTTTAGCACCAGCTGGGGAGTGGTTGGCCTCAGTGATCTTAAAGGTCTTCTCCAGCCAAAATGATTCTGTGACTCTGGTCATACCTTTGTTTCTGCCTGTGGCTGTTGTGCTGCTCTGTTCTTTCTGTTCCAGATGGCATTTATGTCATATTAGCACTGAAATGTGTCAGAAACAGTGTGGTCAGCAGCAGCAGGGCAGGGATTGTCCCCCTTGTGTTGGCCACTGGTGAGGCCACACCTTGAATCCTGGACTCAGTTTTGGGCCACTCACTCCAAGAAGGACATTGAGAGGATGGAGAAGGTCCAGGGAAGGGTCTGGAGGAGAGGGCTGGGGAGGAGCAGCCGAGGGACCTGTGGGTGTTGAGCCTGGAGAAGAGGAGGCTGAGAGGAGGCCTCATTGCTCTCTGCAGCTCCCTGAAAGGAACCAGGTGGAGGTTGGCCTCTTCTCCCAAGGAAGAAGCCATAGGGCAAGAGGAAACAGCCTAAAGTTGCCCCAGGGGAGGTTTAGGTTGGACATGAGGAACAATTTCTTCCCTTTGAGGGTTGTCCAGGCCTGGCAGTGGTGCAGTCCCCATGCCTGGAGGGGTTTGAAAGCCCTGGAGAGGAGGTGCTGAGGGCCATGGTTCAGTGGTGGCCTGGCAGGGCTGGGGTGAGGCTTGGACTGGAGGAGCTTAAAGGTCTCTTCCAAGCCAAACAAGTTTGTGATTCTCTCTTAGCAGTGCAGCAGCTGCAGTCAGCCTGAGTGCAGGGTGTGCTTCATAGCCAAGCTCTGCTCTGAGAGGAGCTCTGTGTGGAGGAATTCCTGAGGGATCCCTGCTGCACCTGGCTTAGAAACCATGAAGCTGGGAAGGTTTTATGAGCTGAAGTCCAGGAAGCACCAGAAGTTGCCCTTGGAGCCTCCCAGGCTCCTGACAATGCTTTGTGCTGCCCTGCAGCACCTGCAGCTCTCCCCTGGGCAGGGTTTGGGAGGGCATGTGGATCCCTGCCTGTGCCAAGAGAATCACAGGGTCAACAAGGTTGGGAAAGACCTCAGAGATCATCAAGTCCAACCTGTCCTTGAGTGTCCTCCACCTCCAGCCTGTCCTGAGCTGCCTCAGCCCAGGGGAGCTCAGCTCTCTCAGCCTGTGCTGCGCACATTTGCCACACGCTTTGGTTTTTGGGGTCAGCCCAGCCCCTGCAGTCTTTGGGCATCCCTTCCTCCAGCCCCAGGCTGAGCTTCTCTTCTAAAGGAGCCTGATGACTCCCACTGAGCCCAAATTAGCTCAGCTCCTTCTAGGAGCTTCCAGGGAAGGAGCAGCAGCAGCAGCAGGGCTGGCTGTGACGCAGGCAGCCTTTGTGGGGAAAAGCAGGGCAGCCTTTATTAGTCAACTGGAAGATCACCCACAGGGTTTGTTGTTGGGGGGATGGATGGAGGCAGGGAGAGAGGGCTGGCTGCCTGGATGTGCTGCCTTCTCCCTGGATGCAGCCCCAGAAGCAAATCCATGGCTCCCACTCCTCTTGGTCCAGTGTAGCTGTGGAAGGTTTGGGGTTTCCCCTGGGTTTAGCTGGCAGAGTGCCACCCCCAGGGAGGTTTTCCTTGCACAGAACCACCTGGCTGGAAGAAATCTTCAGATCATTGAGTCCAACCATAACCTAACCTAGGATCATAGAATGGGTTGGGTTGGAAGGGACCTCCAAAGCTCATCCAGTCCAACCCCCAGCAGTCAGCAGAATCACAGCACCAACCAGGCTGGAAAAGACCTCAGAGGTCACCAAGTCCAACCTGGGACCTATCACCCAGCACCCCCTGACAACTAAACCATGGCCCCAAGTGCCACATCCAAGCCTTTTTTGGACTCTTCCAGGGATGGGGACTCCACCACCTCCCTGGGCAGCACATCCCAATGGCTAATTACTCTGTCTGGGAAGAGCTTTCTCCTCACATCAAGCCTAAACTTCCCCCCTGGGGCAGCTTGAGACTGTGCAGGGACATCCTCCACTAGGTCAGGAGGGAAACAGCACAAAGAATAGAATAGAGTAGAGTAGAGTAGAGTAGAGTAGAGTAGAGTAGAGTAGAGTAGAGTAGAATAGAATAGAGTAGAATAGAATAGAGTAGAATAGAATAGAGTAGAATTAACCAGGTTGGAAGAGACCTTTGAGATCATCAAGTCCAACCTCTCCCCCAACACCATCTCATCAACTAAACCATGGCACCAAGTGCCACATCCAGGCTCTTCCTAAACACCTCCAGGGATGGGGACTCCACCACCTCCCTGGGCAGCACATCCCAATGGCCAATCTCTCTTTCTAATAAGAACTTCTTCCTAGTATCCAGCCTGAACCTCCCCTGGCACAGCTTGAGACTCTGTCCTCTTGTTCTGCTCCCCCTTCTGCAGGAGGATGCTGCCTCTCTTCCCCCCCAGCCTCTCTCCTCCCTTTTTCCTCTGGTTAATTAGAAGAAAAGAGAACAGGAGAGATGTTAGAGAGGTGGTTAGTGAGCTCAGAGTGTTGCTCAGAAGGCAGTCTCTCTGTCCAGGAGCAGCCAGCAGAAAGGCAGAGTGGGAACAGAATGCAAGATGTTGCTGTGGGACAGCTCACGTCTGAGCAATGAAATTAATTTAGAACAAGCTTTTGGTTTTCCTTTTCATAAAGGCACAGCCTGAAGCTGTCACACCTGCCCAGTCTCTCCTTGAGTGTCTCTCCTGGGATGGGCCCCAACCCCCTCCCTGGGCCACCTGCTGCAGTGTTCCAGCAGCCTCCTGCTGCAGAACTTCTTCCTCACATCCAATCTCAATCTGCTCTGCTTTGAAGCCATTGTCCCTGGGCCTGTCCCTGCAGGCCTTTGCCAACAGTCCCTCTGCAGCCTTCTTGTAGCTCCTTCAGGTACTGGAAGGGTGCTCTAAGGTCTCCCTGGAGCCTCCTCCAAGAGAAAAGCTAAGAGAACGCTCCAGGGACACCTTAGAGTACCTGAAGGGGATCCAGGAGGGGAGGGAATTCTGCCCCTCTGCTCTGCTCTGCTCTGCTCAGACCCCACCTGCAGCACTGCCTCCAGTTCTGGTGCCCTCAACACAAGAAGGACGTGGAGCTGCTGGAGAGGCTCCAGAGGAGGCCACAAAGATGATCAGAGGGCTGGAGAGAACCTCCCCTATGGGGACAGGCTGGGAGAGTTGGGGCTGTGCAGCCTGGAGAAGAGAAGGCTCCAGGGAGACCTCAGAGCAGTCTTCCAGTGCCTGAAGGGCTCCAGGAGAGCTGGGGACGGACTTTGGACAAGGGCTGGGAGTGCCAGGATGAGGACAGTGGCTTTGAGCTGGGAGAGAGGAGACTGAGACTGGAGATGAGGAAGAGATTCTTGAGAGTGAGGGTGGGGAGACTCTGGCACAGGCTGCCCAGGGAGGCTGTGGCTGTGCCCTGCCTGGAGGTGTTCAAGGCCAGGCTGGATGAGGCCTTGAGCGACCTGTGCTGGTGGGAGGTGTCCCTGCCCATGGGGCTGCCCATGGAACTGGCTCAGCTTTGAGGTCCTTTCCACCCCAACCCATTCTGTGCTGCAGCTGCACTAAACCCTGTTCCCTTTTCCCTCCCCCTCAGTCAAAGCACTTTGCAAGGAGTGTGTGGTGGAGAGGTGTCGAATCCTGCGCCTGAAAAACCAGCTGAACGAGGACTACAAAGCTGTCACCAACCTGCTGAAGGTGACAGTCAAGGGGTAAGGCAGTCCTGGGGCCTTCAAGCCTTGTCACAGGTGGGTTTGGAGGTCCTTCCTCTAAATGGGCTGAGGGGAGGCCTCATTGCTCTCTGCAGCTCCCTGAGAGGAGGTTGGAGTGAGGTAAGGGTTGGGCTCTTCTCTCCCTAGTCTCAGGTGAGAGAAGGAAAGGAAATGGCCTGAAATGGTGCCAGGGGAGGCTTAGGTTGGCCATGAGGAACAAGAGTGCTCAGGGGTTGGCACAGGCTGCCCAGGGAGGTGGTGGAGTCCCCATCCCTGGAGGTGCTCCTGTGGCCATGGCAGCTGGGGCCATGGTTTGGTGCCCATGGAGGTGTTGGGTTGCTGGTTGGACTGGGTGGCCTTAGAGGCCTTTCCCAACCAAATCACTTCTCTGATTCCTCAAGACTCTGCTGTTTGGGCTGCAGAGGAGGATGTTGGAGTTTGAAACTGATGTTGCTGCTGTTTCTCTCTGCAGGAGTGATGGCTTCTGGGTTGGGAAGGCCTCCCTGAGGAGCTGGCGCCAGCTGGCTCTGGAGCAGCTAAATGAGCAGGACGAGGACACAGAGCACAGCAATGGCAAAGTGAATGGCAACACCCCAAGCAAAGGTAGCTCTGCTGCTGGGGACACCCTCCTGCTGTGACTGCCACCCAGCAAGGCACCTCAGGCCTTCCTGGAGTTGGTTTGCTTCCATTGTGTGGGTAGGGAGGGAAGGGTGATAGAGCAAATGGAAAGCTGCTTCCTTTCCCAGATTGCATTGGGGTGGAAGGGAGCCTCAAAGGGCATCCTGGCCACCCCCCTGCAGGCAGCAGGGACACCTCCAGCTAGAGCAGGCTGCACAGGGACACAGCAAGTCTGAGTTTTAATGCCTCCAGGAATGGGGCCTCAACCAGCTCCCAGGGCAGCCTGTGCCAGTGCCTCCCCAGCCTCACTGTGCTGAACTCCCTCCTGATCTCCAGCCTAACTCTGCCCTGCCCCAGGTTCCAACCACTGCCCCTCAGCCTATCCCCACAGCCCCTTCTGAGCAGTCCCTCCCCAGCTGCCTGCAGCTCCCCTGCAGATACTGAAATGCAGCTCTGAGGTCTCCCTGCAGCCTTCTCTTCTCCAGGCTGAACAGCCCCAACTCTCCCAGCCTGCCTCCATAGCAGAGCTGCTCCAGCCCTCTGAGCATCTTTGTGGCCTCCTCTGCACCCTCTCCATCAGGTCCAGGTCTCTCTTATGTTGTGGTCCCCAGAGCTGGACCCAGCCCTGCAGGTGAGCAGAGGGGCAGGATCCTCTCTCTCCAGCTCTGGCCACACTGCTTTGGATGCAGCCCAGGCCACCCTTGGCCTCCTGTGCTGCCAGTGCCCCTTGCTGGCTCCAGCACCTTCTCTGCAGGCTGCTCTCAACCTCATCATCCCCCAGCCTGGATTGATACTGAGGGTTGTCCCAACCCAGGGGCAGGACCTTGCCCTTACTGAGCTTCATGAGGTTCTGCTCAGCCCTCCTCTCCAGGTCCCTCAGAGCTTCTTACCTTGCTGAGCTCCAGCAGAGCTGGGGGATCTCCATTACCCAAGCAGATGAGGCAGTAAGTAGTTGTACCAGACACAGTCTCCTCATCTGCCTCTCTCTGAAGGAGACACCACAGGGGAGGAAGCAGCAGGAAGCAGCCCTCTGGGGAAGGGATGAAGATGTTTGTTGGGAAGCTCTGTGGATGAGGCAGGGCAGCTGGTGGAGCAGCACTGGAAAAACACAGCCTAGGGGGGAAAAAAAAAGTCCTGAGTTGAGCTCTCTTCTGGGCCCACAGAATGAATCTGTGAGGGGGTTTTATTGGAGTTCTACTCTTTAAACCTTGGGAGATTTGAGCTTTTAGTGAGCTTTTCATTTCATAAGAGGGGGCAAGAAGTGTGTCTGGCTGAAGCCAAAGCTCTGGGGAGACCTTCTAGTGGCCTTCCAGTACCTCCAGGGGAGCTGAGGAGGGACCTTGGGCAAGGGCTGGGAGTGCCAGAATGAGGGGGAATGGATTGAAGATGGAAGAGGGGAGGTTGAGACTGGAGATGAGGAAGAAATTCTTTAGAGTGAAGATGGTGAAACACTGCAACAGGTCAGCCAGGGAGGCTGTGGCTGCCTCCTGCCTGGAGGTGTTCAAGGCCAGGCTGGATGAGCAACCTGGGCTGGTGGGAGGTGTCCCTGCCTATGGCAGGGGGTTGGAACTGGATGATGTTTAAGATCCCTTCCAACCCAACCCATTTTAGGCTTCTATGAGTCTCTGGCAGTGGGGATGCTGAGCTGACAGCAGTGGGGATGCTGAGCTGACAGCAGTGGGGATGCTGAGCTGACAGCAGTGGGGATGCTGAGCTGACAGCAGTGGGGATGCTGAGCTGACAGCATTGGGCTTGGGCTGGAAGGCTCTGTGGTCACCACAGCCCTCCTGATGTTATCTGTAAGCTACTGGTGGAGCATCCCTGGAGAGAAAGGTCTCCTCATTCCTTGGTGGACCTCTCCTCTGAGTTCCCACCCCACATTCCTGGGTGGTGAGCTGGGTTTTGCAGGAGCCCCAGCTCCCAGCAGTCGCTGTGAGTGGCTCAGGAGCCCGGCTGCTCCCTGGAGACTCTGACTAAGACATCACTGTGCCCACGGTGCTCCAGCTCAGTGGCCACTGCTTCTGTCTGTGCTTCTGAACTGTAATTTATAGTTACTGTAGGGCTTCCCAAGCCCCTGGCAGGCTTCCCCCTCCCTTTGTGGGGCAGCATCTGGTTTAGATCAGCATCCCCAAGGCAGAGAGTGGACTCCTATTTTGCCAGGGAGGTTTCTGCTCCCCGCGCTCTTACCTCAGCTTTTGTGTTTAGGTCGAGCCGGAGATCTCTGGGAGCCCTGAACCCCTGTGGTGGTTTATCTGTAACAAATGTGGCCTCTGTAATCTCACAAAGGCCCAGCTTGTGCTGCCTGCACTTCAAAGCACTCCTACAGTGGCCTGTGGGCTGCAATCCTGCCCGCCCAGGGGCCGAGACATTTGAGAAGAACAAATTCCCTCCCAACATCTCCCTGGGGCTCAGGGTTTTGCTGAGCTTTGAAAGGCAGCCACACTCCTTTCCCCCCCCCCCAAAGCTTTCCCCTTCCCCCTTGGCAGGGGATTTGCTCACTGCCAGCTTCTTGATCCCTTCCTTGGGTTTGGGTTTGTTGCTGTGGTTTTGCTGTTGTGCTGTTTGTTGGTGTGGGTTTCTGTTCTCTCCGTAGATGAATCAAGCGAAGAGAAGAGAGAGGAGGAAGAGGAGTTAAATTTTAATGAAGACATCGTGTGCCCACATGGTGAGTCCCTCTGGGGGCTGCAGCTGAATGTGGCTGTTGTTGCCCACTGTGCTCTGGGCATGAACCTCAGAGCCCTTTGCTCCATCTCGGGGCCACCACAAGTAGTCACTGAGGGCCACGGGCTCCGTTCTCCTTGGCTTGGCCTTTCTCCTCAGCAGCCTTGGAACTTTTGTTTGTAAGCACTGCCTCAGCAGGCCTGGAAGCTGGAATGCTCTGGGAGATGCTGGGGCTGGGGATTGGGAGCAGCTCTTCCTCTCCCTGACAAATCAGGGAATTGTTTGGCTTAGAAGAGAGCTTGAGGACTCCAACCCTCAGCACTGCCAGGGCACCGCTCAGCCATGGCCCTCAGCACCACATCTCCACAGCTTTGAGACCCCTCCAGGGGTGGGGACTCCCCCACTGCCCTGGGCAGCCTGGGCCAGGCCTTGACAGCACTTTTGGGGAAGAATTATCATCTGATACCCAAGCTAAACCTCCCCTGGGGCAACTTGAGGCTGTTTCCCCTTTGGGAGGCTGTTGGGCTGCTTGAGCATCAGGGGAACTAAGAGGGCACAGCAGCTGGCTGGGGGAGAGCTGGGAGATGTTGCTGCAGGTCTTCCCACCCCAATTGCTCCCCAGAGCACACAGTCTGCCCTGGCCACATTTTGAGGTGCTCAGAGCAGGGCCTTGAAGCTGTCTGAGATGATGCAGTGGTGAATTTGTTTGCCATGGAGTGACAGAATGGTTGGGAAAGACCTTTTGAGAGAGGATCCCAGAATTGTTTGGGTTGGAAGAGACCTTCAAGGTCCTCAAATGCAACCCTGACCCCAGCCCTGCCAGGGCACCACTGAACCATGGCCCTCAGCACCACCTCTCCAGGGCTTTGAAAGCCCTGCAGGGCTGGGGACTGCACCACTGCCCTGGGCAGCCTGAGCCAGGCCTGGACAGCCCACAAGGGGAAGAAACTTTTCCTCATGTCCAACCTAAACCTCCCCTGGTGCAACTTGAGGCCATCTCCTCTTGCCCTGTGGCATCTTCCATGGGAGAAGAGCCCAAGCCTGGCTCCAGGCTCCTTTCAGAGAGCTGCAGTCAGCAGGTCTCCCCTCAGCCTCCTTTGCTCATTTTCCCCCTCCCTGCCAGGGCTGTGGCAAGCTGCTGGCTGCTGTTTCCCAGGGCACAGGGTTAGTCTGCAGCTTGGTAGATGGAGTCCCCACCCAAGTGGAGCTGTGGGTAGGCAGGATCAGAAGCTGGTAGCCCTCTGCCCTCCTGCCTCTCCTCTCTGCCCCCCTGTGTCTGGCCTGCTGTGGGGGTTTGTGAGCTTGCAGATCTGAAGGACAGAATTGTTCCTCCAACCTAAACCTCTCCTGGTAGCATTGAGGCCATTTCCTCCTGTGCTGTCGGGGCTGGATTCACTCAGCTCCAAACAGAGCAGGAGGGAGCCGAGATGCTGCCTAAGGAAGCAGCTGCAGCAAGGGTCTGCAGCCTCTTGGAAGCTGTGAAAGCAGGAGGAGAGGAGCTGGTGGTGTAAATCAGTCAAGGTGGGAGCTGAGAGCATCCAGTGGTTGCCAGGAGAGCAGCAGCACTTCCAGCCGGGGGAGGCACAGGCCCAGGGTATCGATTCCCCAGCCTGCTGTGCTGTGGTGTCCCTTTACATCAGGTGGTGACCTGCTGCTAATTGTTTTGCTAAGTGATGCTTCATTAGCCACAGCCTTCCCTACCCTGCTGCTTCAATCCCCTCTCTCTCCCTCCTTTCTCTCTCTCTCCCTCCCTTCTCTCTCTCTCCCTCCCTTCTCTCTCTCTCCCTCCTTTCTCTCTCTCTCCCTCCCTTCTCTCTCTCTCCCTCCCTTCTCTCTCTCTCCCTCCCTTCTCTCTCTCTCCCTCCCTTCTCTCTCTCTCCCTCCCTTCTCTCTCCCTCCCTCCCTTCTCTCTCCCTCCCTCCCTTCTCTCTCCCTCCCTCCCTTCTCTCTCCCTCCCTCCCTTCTCTCTCCCTCCCTCCCTTCTCTCTCCCTCCCTCCCTTCTCTCTCCCTCCCTCCCTTCTCTCTCCCTCCCTCCCTTCTCTCTCCCTCCCTCCCTTCTCTCTCCCTCCCTCCCTTCTCTCTCCCTCTCCCTCCCTCCCTTCTCTCTCCCTCTCCCTCCCTCCCTTCTCTCTCCCTCTCCCTCCCTCCCTTCTCTCTCCCTCTCCCTCCCTCCCTTCTCTCTCCCTCTCCCTCCCTCCCTTCTCTCTCCCTCTCCCTCCCTCCCTTCTCTCTCTCTCTCCCTCCCTCCCTTCTCTTTCTCTCTCTCCCTCCCTCCCTTCTCTTTCTCTCTCTCCCTCCCTCCCTTCTCTTTCTCTCTCTCCCTCCCTCCCTTCTCTTTCTCTCTCTCCCTCCCTCCCTTCTCTTTCTCTCTCTCCCTCCCTCCCTTCTCTTTCTCTCTCTCCCTCCCTCCCTTCTCTTTCTCTCTCTCCCTCCCTCCCTTCTCTTTCTCTCTCTCCCTCCCTCCCTTCTCTTTCTCTCTCTCCCTCCCTCCCTTCTCTTTCTCTCTCTCCCTCCCTCCCTTCTCTTTCTCTCTCTCCCTCCCTCCCTTCTCTTTCTCTCTCTCCCTCCCTCCCTTCTCTTTCTCTCTCTCCCTCCCTCCCTTCTCTTTCTCTCTCTCCCTCCCTCCCTTCTCTTTCTCTCTCTCCCTCCCTCCCTTCTCTTTCTCTCTCTCCCTCCCTCCCTTCTCTTTCTCTCTCTCCCTCCCTCCCTTCTCTTTCTCTCTCTCCCTCCCTCCCTTCTCTTTCTCTCTCTCCCTCCCTCCCTTCTCTCTCTCTCTCTCCCTCCCTCCCTTCTCTCTCTCTCTCTCCCTCCCTCCCTTCTCTCTCTCTCCCTCCCTCCCTCCCTTTGTCATTATTTCTTTACCTTCTCTCTCACCCCCAGTTCTCTCTGTTCTACTGAGCTCCCCTTTGCAGGCACCAGTTTCCCTGCCAGGCATGCTCCACCTTGTTCCAAGAGAGGTGCCCTGAATGAGCAGCATACCTCCTGGCCATCAGGGCAAGTCCAGGATGTGGAGTCAAACCTGTGAGGTTTGGTAAAGCCTGGGTTTAAAGCAGCTGCTTTGAGCACTTAGCTGCTTTCCAGAGCCTCTCAGAGTGTTTCCCAGCCCTTTCAGGCTGCTGCTGTGAAACAAAAGCAGGCAGCGTGGTGCTGAGGCATTCTCTGTGGCCAGACATGGTGAAAACAGGGCAAGAGGCCCCTGCAAATGTTGTGCTGCTGAATCACTGCTTGATCTCTGCCTTTGGGTCACATCACAATAAATAATGATTAAGTCTGGGGGCAGATGGCAGCCCTTGGAGCCAGCCTCCCATTGCTGCCTGCAAGCAACCTTCCCACCTTGAAAATTCCCCTCTGGAGCCTGTCAGCCAAGCTAGAGCCCTGGCCACTGCAGCCTTCACTTTGCTGTGGAGGAGGAAGTGGCTGCTGCCATGGGAAGGCTCTGGAAAAGCCATCCCTGTGCCTGTGAGGTCTGGCTGCCTTCCAGCAGTGCCAGCCAGGCATCCCTGCAGGAGTCCCTCGGCTTCTCTGCTGCAGTTTCTCCCTCCCTGCTCAGGAGCTGCCTGACCTCAGCCAGGAATTCAAACCCCTTTGATGTCAGTGCCCAAAAGGTGTCCCCTGGCCAGCAGGAGGGGGAAGCAGGGTCAGCAGCAGCTCAGATCCTCTCCTCCCAGATGGCCAAGCGCTTGCTCCCCGCACCCAGCTCCCACCTCCTTCTCTCCACAGCCTATTAATCTGTTTTCATTAATCACAAGATGTCAAGGCACTTATTTGTACAAGCTCCCCCCCCCTCCCCAAGCCTTGCTGGCTCTGGAAAGCAGCCTGGCCCTGCCTCCTCATATGGTGAAGCTGGGCCACTTGGCTGGGCTGGCTGAGGCACAAGTGGCCGAGTGCTTGCCGAAGCGGCTCCGCTCGACCTTTGTTTACTGGAGGGAAGAGCAGGAGGGGAGCCGCTGCTATTTTTTCCTCCTCAGGGCTGGCAGAGGTTCAGGCCTGGCTGCAGGGGGCTGAGGAGCTGCTTGTCATGTTAAAGAGCTGCCAGAGGGTGGGGAGGAAGGAGCCTTTCCCCCTCATCTTCTCCTTGGGATGTAGAAATGCAGCTAGGGAAGGATCCTGCCCCTGGCTGGCTGCCCTCAGCGCTGCCACTGTTTGCTTCCCTCTTGCTGGTGGAACCCATGGTGAAGGCCAGCAGTGATCCTGGGCTGGATCAGCAAGAGTGGGAGCAGCAGGTCCAGGGAAGTGATTGTCCCCCTGTACTCAGCACTGCTGAGGTCACAGCTTGAGTGGTGAGTGTGGGTTTGGTGCTGCAGCAGGTCCAGAGCAGGGCTGGGGAGGAGCAGCTGAGGGAGCTGGGGGTGTTCAGCCTGGAGAAGAGGAGGCTGAGGAGAGACCTCATTGCTCTCTACAACTCCCTGAGAGGAGGTTGGAGCCAGGTGGGGGATGATCTCCCAAGGAACCAAGGTATAGGACAAGAGGAAGTGGCCTCAGGTTGCCCCAGGGAAGGTTCAGGTTGGAGGTTAGAAGAAACTTCTTCAAGCCTGGCCCAGGCTTGAGTCCCCATCCCTGGAGGAGCTTAAAAGAGGCAGAAATGTGGTGCTGAGGGCCATGGCTCAGCCCCAGCCTTGGTAGAGTTAGAGAGTGGTTAGACTCTGTGGCCTCAAAGATCTTCTCCAGCCCAGACAAGTCCATGGTTGTCTGTCCCCAGCCTGCTGCAGTGCCTGTTCCCAGCCCTGTGACCCCACACAGCTCAGCCATGCCTTGACTTCCCAGCTGCTGTCCCACAGGGACCTGTGGCTGAGTGTTCCCCTTGGTGACTGTCAAGCCCTGTCAGCTTCTCCTTCTTTCCCAAGCCTTGTTTGTCTGCTGGAGCCCATGTGCTGGTGTGGATATGTGTGACCACGAGCTGGAGCAGGACCTCTTTGCTGTGGCTGTCACTGCAGGGGCAAATGGGTCATGCTGAGAGCTTTGGGAGGCTGTTGGGCTGCTTGAGCATCAGGGGAACTAAGAGGGCACAGCAGCTGGCTGGGGGAGAGCTGGGAGATGTTGCTGCAGGTCTTCCCACCCCAATTGCTCCCCAGAGCACACAGTCTGCCCTGGCCACATTTTGAGGTGCTCAGAGCAGGGCCTTGAAGCTGTCTGAGATGATGCAGTGGTGAATTTGTTTGCCATGGAGTCACAGAATGGTTGGGAAAGACCTTTTGAGAGAGGATCCCAGAATTGTGTGGGTTGGAAGAGACCTTCGAGGTCCTCAAATGCAACCCTGACCCCAGCCCTGCCAGGGCACCACTGAACCATGGCCCTCAGCACCACCTCTCCAGGGCTTTGAAAGCCCTGCAGGGCTGGGGCCTGCACCACTGCCCTGGGCAGCCTGGGCCAGGCCTGGACAACCCTCAAGGGGAAGAAATTGTTCCTCCAGAAATGTCCAACCTAAAGCTCCCCTGGTGCAACTTGAGGCCATCTCCTCTTGCCCTGTGGCTTCTTCCTTGGGAGAAGAGCCCAAGCCCCACCTGGCTCCAGGCTCCTTTCAGAGAGCTGCAGTCAGCAGGTCTCCCCTCAGCCTCCTTTGCTCATTTCCCCCCTCCCTGCCAGGGCTGTGGCAAGCTGCTGGCTGCTGTTTCCCAGGGCACAGGGTTAGTCTGCAGCTTGGTAGATGGAGTCCCCACCCAAGTGGAGCTGTGGGTAGGCAGGATCAGAAGCTGGTAGCCCTGTGCCCTCTCTGCCCTCCTGCCTCTCCTCTCTGCCCCCCTGTGTCTGGCCTGCTGTGGGGGTTTGTGAGCTTGCAGATCTGAAGGACAGAATTGTTCCTCCAACCTAAACCTCTCCTGGTAGCATTGAGGCCATTTCCTCCTGTGCTGTCAGGGCTGGATTCACTCAGCTCCAGACAGAGCAGGAGGGAGCCGGGATGCAGGCTAAGGAAGCAGCTGCAGCAAGGGTCTGCAGCCTCTTGGAAGCTGTGAAAGCAGGAGGAGAGGAGCTGGTGGTGTAAATCAGTCAAGGTGGGAGCTGAGAGCATCCAGTGGTTGCCAGGAGAGCAGCAGCACTTCCAGCCAGGGGGAGGCACAGGCCCAGGGTATCGATTCCCCAACCTGCTGTGCTGTGGTGTCCCTTTACATCAGGTGCCCTCTCTGCCCTCCTGCCTTTCCTCTCTGCCCCATGTGTCTGCCCTGCTCTGGGGGTGGCAGATCCAAAGGGCACTGAACTCCTGGTTGGGATTTTTTTTGGTCCTGCCTAAACAAGGAGAAGATGAAGAAGCTGAAGGTGACTTTGTGCTCTTTTGTTGCTGACACATGGGCATCTACCCCCCGCTACCACCACCAGCACCTTTATACCCTGAGGTATCTCTTCCATCTCCTGGGGGCCGCTGAGCGCAGCTCTTCCCTTGGCTCTCTCCCCGCAGGTGACCTCTGCATCTCGGAGAACGAGCGCAGGGTGGTTTCCAAGGAAGCCTGGGAGAAGCTCAAGCAATATTTCCCCAAGGCCCCCGAGTTCCCGAGCAGCAGAGAGTGCTGCTCCCAGTGCAAGGTACTGGAGTGCCAGCTGGGGTCTGTTGACTGCCAGTAGCGTGGTGGTGTGCCGGGGCTGAGCGTGACTGTGCCGTCGCAGGGGGCTCCAGGCGGTGGCCTGCGGTGGGGGCTCCAGGCGCTCTCGGCAGCAGCCTGCAGCGGGGGGCTCCAGGTGGCAGCCTGTGGCAGGGGGCTCCAGGTGGGGGGCTTCAGGCGGTGGCCTGTGGCAGGGGGCTCCAGGCAGCCTGTGGCAGGGGGCTCCAGGTGGGGGGCTCCAGGCAGTGGCCTGTGGCGGGGGGCTCCAGGTGGGGGGCTCCGGGTGGCAGCCTGCGGCGGGGGGCTCCAGGTGGGGGCTCCGGGTGGCAGCCTGCGGCGGGGGGCTCCAGGCAGCCTGTGGCGGGGGGCTCCAGGTGGGGGCTCCAGGTGGCAGCCTGCGGCGGGGGGCTCCAGGCAGCCTGCAGCGGGGGGCTCCGGGTGGCAGCCTGCAGCGAGGGGCTCCAGGCAGCCTGCGGCAGGGGGCTCCAGGCGGGGGCTCCAGGTGGCAGCCTGCAGCGGGGGGCTCCAGGTGGGGGGCTCCAGGCAGCCTGCGGCAGGGGGCTCCAGGCGGGGGCTCCAGGTGGCAGCCTGCAGCGGGGGGCTCCAGGTGGGGGGCTCCAGGCAGTGGCCTGTGGCAAGGGGCTCCAGGTGGGGGGGCTCCAGGTGGTGGCCTGCAGCGGGGGGCTTCAGGTGGGGGGCTCCAGGCAGTGGCCTGTGGCAAGGGGCTCCAGGTGGGGGGGCTCCAGGTGGTGGCCTGCAGCGGGGGGCTCCAGGTGGGGGGCTCCAGGTGGTGGCCTGCAGCGGGGGGCTCCAGGCGGCCTATGGCGGGGGGCTACAGGTGGGGGGCTCCTGGCGGCCTGGGGCAGGGGGCTCTGGGCGGTCTGGAGCGGGGGGGCTCCAGGCAGGGGCTCCAGGCGGCATGGGGCGGGGGGCTCTGGGCGGCCTGGGGCAGGGGGCTCCAGGCGGGGGCCTCCAGGCGGTGTCCTGCGGCGGGGGGCTCCAGGCGGCCTGGGGTGGGGGGCTCCAGGCGGGGGGCTCCAGGTGGCCTGGGGTGGGGGGCTCCAGGCGGGGGCTCCAGGCGGCCTGCGGCAGCAGCTGAGGCTGTGGAGGTAATCTCACTGTTCTGTACAGATTCTGGAGCGTGAAGGGGAGGAGAATGAAGCTCTGCACAAGATGATGGCCAGTGAGCAAAAGACCTCTCTCCAGAACCTGTTCCACGACAAATCAAGACCCTGTCTGGGCAGCTGGCCTCAGGTAGGGGAAAGGATCATAGAGTCACTGAGGTTGGAAAAGACCTTGGAGATCACCAAGTCCAAGCTGTCACCCAACACCTCCTGACAACCAAACCATGGCTCCAAGTGCCACATCCAAGCCTTTCTTGAATACCTCCAGGGATGGGGACTCCACCACCTCCCTGGGCAGCACATCCCCAGGGCCAATCTCTCTCTCTGGGAAGAACTTTCTCTAAACCTCCCCTGGCACAGCTTGAGACTGTGTCCTCTTGTTCTGGTGCTAGGTGCCTGGGAGAAGAGCCCAACCCCCACCTGGCTCCAACCTCCCTGCAGGGAGTTAGAGAGAGCAAGAAGGTCTCCCCTGAGCCTCCTCTTCTCCAGGCTAAGCAACCCCAGCTCCCTCAGCCTCTCCTCACAGGGCTGTGCTCAAGGCCTCTCCCCAGCTCTGTTGCCCTTCTCTGGACATCTTCAAGTCTCTCAATGTCCTTCCTAACCTGAGGAGCCCAGAACTGGCCACAGGACTCCAGGTGTGGCCTAAGCAGTGCTGAGCACAGGGCACAATGACCTCCCTGCTCCTGCTGGCCACACTCTTTCTGCTGCAGGCCAGGATGCCCTTGGCCTTCTTGGCCACCTGGGCACACTGCTGGCTCCTGTTTAGAGGAGGGAGACCAGGGGAGTGTAGCAGAGCTTGGAGGAGGTTCTGGTCATAGAAGTCTAGAATGGGTTGGGTTGGAAGGGACCTTCAAGATCATCCAGTTCCAACCCCCTGCCATAGGCAGGGACACCTCCCCCAGCCCAGGTTGGGATTGCTTCACTCTTCACAATCCAGAAGCTTCTCCTCTGTGGCAGCAGCATGGCCTGAAAGCCATGGCTGTGCACCCAGTGGGCTGAGGACAAACTGTTGCACTGTTGCTGTCCTGCCCCAAATGATTTGCCATGAGGTAGAAACCACAAGAGACCACCAAGAGTGACAGAAGCCTGGAATGGGTTGGGTTGGAAGGGACCTCAAAGCTCAGCCAGTTCCAGCCCCCTGCCATGGGCAGGGACACCTCCCACCAGCCCAGGTGGCTCAAGGCCTCATCCAGCCTGGCCTGGAACCCCTCCAGGGAGGGGACATCCACAGCCTCCCTGGGCAACCTGTGCCAGAGTCTCCCCAGCCTCACTCTAAAGAATTCCTTCCTCATCTTCAGTCTCACTCTCCCCTCTCCTGGCTCAAAGCTATTGCCCTCATCCTGTCCCCACAGGCTCCTCCAATCAGCCCCTCCCCAACCTTCCTGTAGGATATTGAAATGCAGCTCTGAGGTCTCCCTGGAGCCTTCTTCAGGCTGAACAGCCCCAACTCTCCCAGCCTCTCTCCACACAGGAGGTTCTGAACCCTCTGATTATCTTAGTGGCCTCCTCTGGAGCCTCTCCAGCAGCTCCAGGTCCTTCTTGTGCTGGGGGCCCCCAGAGCTGGAGGCAGTGCTGCAGGTGGGGGCTGAGCAGAGCAGAGCAGAGGGGCAGAATCCCCTCCCTGTGCTGCTGCTCTCCCTGCAGCTCAGCACTCAGCTGCCTGCTAGGCTGCCAGTGACCACTGCTGCCTCATGGGGAGTTTGTCATCAGCTCACACCCCCAGATCCTTCTCAAGGCTGCTCTCAAGCCATCCTCTGCTCAGCCTGATGAGTTTTGCTTTTGATGAGTTTTTAGCTCTCTCCCTATCAACTTTTATTCCACCTCAGTGGGAGCTGCCTGCTAATTATGGGGCTCATCAAAAAGCTGGGGACGGAGTTTAGAGCAGGTGTAGTGGGTTGAGAGAAGGCCTAGCTCTCCCTCCCCCACAGCAGAAAGAAACCACAGCTAGCCTTTTGTGAGAGGACAAGAGGTGATGATTTGACCTAAAAGAGGGAGGCTCAGAGTGGAGAGAAGGGAGGAATGTTTGCCCCTGAGGGTGGTGAGAGCCTGGCCCAGGCTGCCCGGAGAGGTGGGAGCTGCCCCACGGCCGGCACCATTCCAGGGTTGGTTGGTTGTTGCTCTGAGCAACCTGCTCTGGTTGCAGCTGTCCCTGCTGAGTGCAGGTTCTTGAACTAGATGACCTTTACAGGTCCCTTCCCACCCAAACCAGTCTGTGACTCTGATAATAGCTCTCTGTGCCCGTGCCAGCGCCGTGTGCCTGGTGCCAAGGTGTGATTGCCCGGTAAGCGCGCTGGCACCGGGCCTGCCGCCGGCACAGAGCAGCTCCTCTGCCAGCAGAGCTGTGGCTGGCCTGCAGTCAGCTCCACAGGCAGTGGCAGCACTGCTGCTGTGCTCACAGCCAGCCCTAGAAGGACCAAGATGGTGGTGGCAGCTTCCCACCACCCTCTGTCTGCTCCAAGAGTAGAGCTGGGGAATGGTTTGGCTCTGATCACAGATCAGAAGAGGTGAGGGCTTGGAAGGGACCTGCAAAGATCATCAAGTCCAAACCCCTGCCAGAGCAGGGCCATAGAATCCAGCACAGGTCACACAGGAACACAACCAGATGGGGCTGGAAAGGCTCCAGAGGAAGAGACTCCACAACTTTTAGGAGCAGCAGGGATCCCTCAGGAATTCCTCCACACAGAGCTCCTCTCAGAGCAGAGCTTGGCTATGCAGCACACCCTGCACTCAGGCTGACTGCAGCTGCTGCACTGCTAAGAGAGAATCACAAACTTGTTTGGCTTGGAAGAGACCTTTAAGCTCCTTCAGTCCAAGCCTCACCCCAGCCCTGCCAGGCCACCACTGAACCATGGCCCTCAGCACCTCCTCTCCAGGGCTTTCAAACCCCTCCAGGGATGGATGGGGACTGCACCACTGCCCTGGGCAGCCTGGGCCAGGCCTTTACGACCCTCAAAGGGAAGAAATTGTTCCTCATGTCCAACCTAAACCTCCCCTGGGGCACCTTGAGGCTGTTTCCCTTTGTCCTATGGCTTCTCCCTTGGTTGAAAAATACCTTTCAGAGCATTGAGTCCAAGCAGTCCAAGCTGATAAGTCTGCTGCTAACCCCTGGCCCTCAGCACCACAGCTCTGCCTCTTTGAAACACCTCCAGGGGTGAGGATTCAGCCAGCTCCCTGGGCAGCCTGGGCCACTCTGAGAGCCCTTACAGTGAAGAAGTTTCTTCTAATGTCTAACCTAAACCTCCCCTGGGGCAACTTGAGGCCATTTCCTCTTGCCCTGTCCCTTGTTCCCTGGGAGAACCAACTCCCACCTGGCTCCAACCTCCTTTCAGGGAGCTGTAGAGAGCAATGAGGTCTCCCCTCAGCCTCCTTTTCTCCAGGCTTAACACCCCCAGGTCTCTCAGCTGCTCCTCTCCAGCCCTCTTCTCCAGACCCTTCACCAGTTTCATTGCCTTTTCTTGGACTCACTCCCCCCCTTCAGTGTCCATCTTGGAGTGAGGGGCCCGAGGCTGAGCCCAGCATTGAAGGTGTGGCCTCACCAGTGCTGTGGCCAGGGGACACAACTCCTGCAGTCCTGCTTCCCATGCAGCCCAGGCTTTTGCCACTGCTCAGGCACAATTCCTGTGTGCCCTGACAGCTGGAGAGCTCAGGGGGGGTTCCCTGCAAACAGGAGAGACAGTCACCCAACACCTCTCCTACTGCTTTCTCCCTGGTACAACCAATGCAGCTCTCCAGGGCTGTCCTAGGCCTTTGAGGCTTCTCAGAGGCCATGGCCCAAGCTGTTGGCTCCTGGATGTCTCCAGGCACTGATTAATGATTGACTCTTTGGTCCTGCCAAGCTGCTTTGGCAGGTGTCTGCCACAGTGGCTCCTCTGTGGGAGGGCAGCTTGCCACTCTGGGTGCCTGCTCCAGGCCTGAGCACATCCTGAGGTTAAGACAGCCATGGCTCAGAACCAGGAGCTCCAAAATCTGCTGAGCTGGACAGCTGCCAGATCTCACTGGTGGTTTTTAAGGGGAGTATTGGCTGGGGCTGCTTTGGTAGCTGAAAATAGGTGATGAAAAGCTGGAGCTCACCACCGTGGCACAGCTCCAGGTGTCACAGGGTCTCTCCAGGCACTGAAGCTATGTCCTCCACTCTCTGAAATGGCTCAGAATCAAGGGAGCAGAGGATCTTTCCCTTGAGCTTTGTGAGTTTTCCTGCTCCAGAGCAGCTGAGGTTTAGGGAAGGAAAAATAAGCAGAGTGGTTGAATGTAGAGGAGAGGGAAAAACCCCACCTGCATTCCTTGGATGTGCTGAATTCTCCTGCAGGAAGATGGAGTGAGCCTGGAAAGCTGTGGTGAGGGTAGGTGAGCATGGAAGGCATCTTGTCACCCAGCTCTTGGCATCTTCCCAGTGAGGGTGGGCAGACACTGGCACAGGCTGCCCAGGGGAGCCCTGGATGCTCCCTCCCTGGAGGTGTTCAAGGCCAGGCTGAATGAGGCCTTGAGCCACCTGGGCTGGTGGGAGGTGTCCCTGCCCATGGCAGGGGGCTGGAACTGGCTGAGCTTTGAGGTCCCTTCCAACCCAACCCATTCCAGGCTTCTGTCACTCTTGGTGGTCTCTTGTGGTTTCTACCTCATGGCAAATCATTTGGGGCAGGACAGCAACAGTTTGTCCTCAGCCCACTGGGTGCACAGCCATGGCTTTGAGGCCATGCTGCTGCCACAGAGGAGAAGCTTCTGGACAGACTGAAGGAGTTGGGACTGTTCAGTCTGGAGAAGAGAAGGCTCTGAGGTGACCTCATTGTGGCCTTCCAGGATCTGCAGGGGGCTCCAGGAAGGCTGGGGAGGGACTGCTCAGGATCTCAGGCAGTGATAGGCCTAGGGGGAATGGAATGAAGCTGGAGGTGGGGAGATTGAGGCTGGAGGTGAGGAGGAAGTTCTTCCCCATGAGAGTGGTGAAGCCCTGGAATGGGTTGTGCAGGGAGGTGGTTGAGGCCCCAGCCCTGGAGGTGTTTAAGGCCAGGCTGGCTGAGGCTGCTCCAGTGTGGGGTGTCCCTGCCCATGGCAGGGGGTTGGAACTGGCTGAGCCTTGTGGTCCCTTCCAACCCTGACTGATTCTATGATCCTATGCTATGATTGTGAAGAGTGAAGCAATCCCAACCTGGAAGTGAAACATTTGCTCCTGGGAGTTATTTCTGTTGGAGGAGTAAACACATCCTCTTGACAGGAAATTGATTGATTGATCATACTGGGAGCAAATTCCATCCCCAAATCCAGCTGTTGGATCTGTTAGGAGAGGACCAGGTGACAGAAGGAGAGGAAATGGCCTGAAATTGTGGCAGGGAAAGCTCACAGTGGATATTGGGAACAATTTCTTCCCTGCAAGGGTGGTCAGGGGTTGGAAGAGGCTGCCCAGGGAGGTGGTGCAGTCCCCATCCCTGGAGGTGTTTAAGGTGGGGGTTGGTCTTTTCTCCACAGTCTCAGGTAATAGGAGAGGAAATGGCCTGAAATTGTGCCAGGGGAGGTTTGGGTTGGGCACACCTCAGTTCAGGAAGGAGGTTGACTTGCTGGAAGGTGTCCAGAGAAGGGCAAGAAAGCTGGGGAGGGGTCTGGAGCACAGCCCTGGGAGGAGAGGCTGAGGGAGCTGGGGTTGCTTAGCCTGGAGAAGAGGAGGCTCAGGGGAGACCTTCTTGCTCTCTGCAACTCCCTGAAGGGAGTTTGGAGCCAGGTGGGGGTTGGTCTCTTCTCCCAGGCAGCCAGCAGCAGAACAAGAGGACACAGTCTCAAGCTGTGCCAGGGGAGGTTCAGACTGAAGGTTAGGAAGAAATTCTACACAGAGAGATTGGCCCTTGGGATGTGCTGCCCAGGGAGGTGGTGGAGTCCCCATCCCTGGAGGTGTTCAGGAGGAGACTTGATAGGCTGCTTGGTGCCATGGTTTAGTTGATTAGGTGGTGTTGGATGATAGGTTGGATGCCATGATCTTGATTGTCTCTTCCAACCTGGTCTGGTCTATTCAGAACAATTTCTGTCCTGCAGGAGTGGTCAGGGACTGGCACAGGCTGCCCAGGGAGGTGGTGGAGTCCCTGTCCCTGCAGGTGTTCAAGAAACCTGTGGCCATGGCACTTGGGGATGTGGTTTAATAGCTGTGGAGAGGCTGGGCTGATGGTTGGACTGGGTGATCTTGGAGACCTTTTCCAACTAAACCAATTCTCTGATTCCCTGAAACGAGGGAGGTGGGGGTGGACTCACCCCAGCACCCCTGGAGGGGTACAGAGATTCAGCTGCTCTGGACCTTGCGGCGTGGGGGAGCCTGGGCCTCTGGGGGCTGGGCTGGGCAAGGGCCATTTCCTGCTGTGAATTGGAGGTAATTGGATCTAAAGCCAAATTAGCTTTGTAATCAACACGAGATTAGTAATGCAAGTGCTCGGTGCTTGAGCCCAAAGTACTTGGCCTTGGCTTCCCCAGCGTGCTGGGATGAGGTTGTCATGGCAAATGCGGAGAGGGCTGGAGGGGAGCACCGCGCCGAGCAGGCAGCCCTGAGCAGGCAGCGCCGAGCGGGCAGCCCTGAGCAGGTAGCCCCGAGTGGACAGCTCCAAGTGGGCAGTGCAGAGCAGGCAGCCCTGAGCAGGCAGTGCCGAGCAGGCAGTGCCAAGGCAGGCAGCCCTGAGTGGGCAGCGCTAAGCGGACAGCCCTAAGCAGGCAGCTCCAAGTGGGCAGTGCTGAGCAGGCAGTGACGAGCAGGCAGCCCTGAGCAGGCAGTGCCGGGCAGGCAGCCCTGAGCAGGCAGTGCCGAGCAGGCAGTGCTGGGCAGGCAGCCCTGAGCAGACAGTGCCAGGGCAGGCAGCCCTGAGCAGGCAGCACCAGGCAGGCAGCCCGAGCAGGCAGTGCCAGGGCAGGCAGCCCTGAACAGGCAGCGCCGAGCAGGCAGTGCCAGGGCAGGCAGCCCTGAGCAGGCAGCGCCGAGCAGGCAGTGCCAGGGCAGGCAGCCCTGAGCAGGTAGTGCCGAGCAGGCAGCGCAAGGCAGGCAGCCCTGAGCAGGCAGTGCCAAGCAGGCAGGGCCAAGGCAGGCAGCCCTGAACAGGCAGTGTCGAACAGGCAGCCCTGGGTGGGCAGCCCTGAGCTGGCAGCACCAAGCAGGCAGGGCCAAGGCAGGCAGCCTCGGGCAGGCAGCACCTCCTTATTGTTGGGTTAATTAAACAGAGCCTGTTTTTGTTGCCCCTTCCACCTGCAGGAGACAGATGAGCTGTACATTGTCTCACAGTTCTTCGTGGAAGAGTGGAGGAAATTCGTCAGGTAACTTGGCTGGAGGGGCTGGGGCCTTCTTCATTGCCTTTTCTTCTCTCTTGTGGTGGGGAGGAGGAGGCTGGAGGTAAGGATTTTGCTTCACCTGCAGGGCTGTGTCCAGCTCTGGGGCCCCCAACACGGGGGGAACTTGGACCTGCAGGAGTGGGTGCAGAGGAGGCCCCAAAGATGGTCAGAGAGCTGCAGAACCTCTGCAGTGAGGCCAGGCTGGGAGAGTTGGGGCTGTTCAGCCTGGAGAAGAGAAGGCTTCAGGGAGATCTTAGAGCTGCATTTCGATATCTGAAGAGGGGTACAGAAAAGCTGGGGAGGGACTGTTCAGAAGGGGCTGTGGGGATAGGCTGAGGGGCAGTGATTTGAAACTGGAGCAGGGCAGAGTTAGGTTGGATGCCAGGAGGAAGTTCTGCACAGTGAGGCTGGGGAGGCACTGGAACAGGCTGCCCAGGAAGGTGGTTGAGGCCCCATCCCTGGAAGCATTCAAGCTCAGACTTGCTGTGTCCCTGGGCAGCCTGCTGTGGTTGGAGGTGTCCCAGCTGAGTGCAGGGGGTTGGCCAAGATGCCCTCTGGGAGTCCCTTGCAGCCCTGTGCAGTCTGCAGCTGTGCGGTTACCTGCGCCTGGCCCTCCTGGCAAGCAGGAAGCTGATTCCTGAGGGCTTTTATCAGCTGTAATCCCTTGTAAGAACCCACATTTCCTTGTTTGCTGTCTCTTGCCCAGATGGTCAGATTAGATCCCTAACCTGATTAGTTTTTTCATCTGTCTGGAGCTGTACCCTAGGCCAAGGGCACCTCTCAGTCCTGGCTGCGCAGGCCGCTGCGGGTAGGAGCTGGCAATCTCTGCCAGAGCAAGGAGTTGGCTGTGCAGGAACGCGGAGCTGATTTCCTCCTCCCTGAACGTTCCCTGTTGGAATGCCTCCTGTTAATACCCACCTGCCATCTCTCCTTGGCTGCCTGCAGAGCTGTGGGGTTTGGCTGCCAGAGCCTCGGGCAGGCTTTCCAAAGCGCTCTCCTTTCCCCGCGCAGGAGGCCGACGCGCTGCAGCCCCGTGTCCTCGGTGGGGAACAGCGTCCTGCTCTGCCCCCACGGGGGCCTGATGTTCACCTACGCTTCCATGACCAAAGAAGACTCCAAACTGTGAGTTCCTTCTCTTCACGTGGGTGCCTTCACCTCCTGCTGAGCCCCAGGGGAAGGCCCCCAGAGGCTCCCCAGCGCGAGGAGCAGAGGCTTTCCCTGCCGACCAAACGAGCGCAGATGCTTTCCCGGGGCCCACCTAAAGCCTTTCATGCAAGACCAGACCTGGATTGTTGAAGGCTGCTGGGTCAGGGAGAAACACAAAAAGAGCTCACTTCAGCTTGGCTGGTTCCTAACAATAAACCACCCTGTACTCAGCCAGGGGTGGAGAAGCATCCGGCTTCTTTGCCACTAGCTGTCCCCGAGCCTTGCCCCCCGGCGCGCTGGATGCTGGGCTGCAGTTCATGCTCTGGAGCGTTTCTTCTGCAGCGATGCAGAACTAAAAGCAGCAGATCTTCCACTCCTCTTCTCCTCCTCCTCCTCCTCCTCCTCCTCCAGCCACCCTCAGGCATGACTGGAGCAGCACAGCATCACTAATAAGAGGCTGCTGTTATCTTGGGCGTTCAGGCCTCCTGTGTCGCTGGGGCTGGGGGGGGGTTGATTGTTCCTCTGGTTTTTACTCACAGCTTTTCTTTTGGTTCCAGGCTGAAGGGGGGGGAAATAAATGAGAGGGGAGGCTGGTGAGGAGCTGGGGCTTGGCTTTGTCGTGGCATAAAGCACCTTCTTGTTCCTTTGCACAGTATAGCTCTGATATGGCCCAGTGAGTGGGAGAAGATTCAGAAACTCTTTGTGGTGGATCACGTCATCAAGATCAGCCGCAGGCCGGCGGCCGGGGCCGAGCCCGACAGCGCAGTGTTCACCTCTGAGCCCCGTGAGTGCCTCTCCTGCTGCCCTCTCTGCCCTCTCCACCTGCTCCTCAGGGCCAGCTCCCTGGGAAATGGCTCCTTTGGGACTAAAGGGTCAGGTCTTACTGCAGGAGGAAACTTTAGTGTGGCCTTTTGGCACTTAAAGAGGGCGATCGGAGAGCTCGGGACCTGTTGTGACAGGACAAGGGCTGATGGCTTGAGGCCAAAAGAGGGAGGTTCAGACCAGATAGAGGAAGAGTTTCTTTAGACTGAGGGTGGTGAGACCCTGGCCTGGGTGTTCCAGAGAAGTGGGAGATGCCCCATCCCTGGGGACATTCCAGGTGAGGTTGTCTGGGGCTCTGAGCAGCCTGCTCCACCTGAGGATCATAGAGTCATAGAGTTGTTTTGACTGGAAGAGACCTTTAAGACCATCAGGTCCTACTCACTCTACCACCTGAAGCCTGAGGAATGCCAGCAGTGCCTGAAGAGGCTGTTCAGAGCCTCATCCTTCTGATGGCATTAAAGGAGACCTCTCCTGGCAATCTGTGCTGCCATTTCCAAGGGGCTTGGCACCAGAGATGTCTCCCAGGGCAGAGCACCTGATGGGCTGGTCGTGACTTGAAGTCACCACTGATGCCACTGTGGAGCAGTTGGGAGGAGAGGTGGATGTCTGGGGCCATAGGACAGGTGGGCACAAGCCAGAATGAAGCAGGGGCTTTGGTTTCACCCAAAAGGAAGGGTTTGGGCTCCCTGCAGAAAGTCCCAGCAGGGAAGCTGGTGAGAGACAGGCACCATCCCCTTGCTGGAGATGGCCTTGTGCTGGGGCCCTCGTGGGGTTCTTATGATCCCTGTTTGAGGGTGGTAAGAGCCTGGCCCAGGTTGCCCAGAGATGGGAGATGCCCCATCCCTGGAACCATTCCAAAGAGATTGGACAGGGCTCTGAGCAGCCTGCCCTGGTTGCAGATGGCCCTGCTGACTGCAGAGGTCGGGCTAGGTGAGCTCTAGAGGTCCTTTCCCACCCAAACCAGTCTGGGATTCTATGCTCTGTGAGGGGCGGATAAAGAGGGAGCTTGGCAGATGCCCCTGGGTGTGAGATCCACTCTGGGGGAGGGCAGGAGCTTGGAGGCCTTGGGCAGGTGTCTCCAGGGAGCTGGAAGGAATTGATTTGCCTTTCCTGTGTGCCTCCCCAGAGCTCTGCCCAGAGTGCAGAGAGGGACTCCTGTGCCAGCAGCAGCGAGACCTGCGTGAGTACACCCAGGCCACCATCTACATCCACAAAGTGGTGGACAACAAGAAGGTACCAGACAGCTTCCTCCCTGCCTGCTGGCTCAGCCCAGCTCCCTTCCCATTTCCTGGAACCACACCAGCCACCCCAATCATGTCCCTGACAACAGCAGTGACACAGCTGTGGCGGCCTGCCACGGGGCTGGGACGTGCTGCTGGGGGTGATGGGTGGCCTGGGGTGGTGGTGGTGGTGGTGCTGGTGGTGGGGGTGCTGGTGGTGGTGGTGGTGCTGCTGGGGGTGGGCAGGGCTGCTCCTCTCTGCAAGCAAAAAGCTGCAGCTGCTCTGAAAATTTGCTCTCCTCCAGGCTTCCTTTTGCCAAAGGGAATCTCTGCTCCCCCAGGTGCCTTCGTGGCTGCTCTCAGCTTTGGTTATTTTAGGCAAATGTCACCATTCTCTCTCCTCAGCAGGGTGTTACCAGGCTCTACCTGTTCTCCTCCCTCCCCCTCCAGTATTTGTCATCTCCTTTCTTGCTTGCTCAAGTGACATTTAGTCCTGGAGAGAAACAGGCTCTTAACCTCCACGCTGGGGAGGCCACAGTGAGCTTGGAGGTGGTTTTCAGGATCCCTTTGGAAGCTGTGAAGTCTCCCTGCTTTACTGGGGCCTTAAGGCACCACTCTCAGGTCTAGAACTGGTTTCACAGGTAGCCAACAGCTGGTTACAGTGAATCCTCCTCCTTAGGTCTTCTTTTATGCTTTGAGGAGCACCTAAGGCTCATGGCAAGCTCAGATAAAGAGCTTTCAGTAGCTGAAAGGGGTCCAAGAGAGCTGGGGAGGGACTTTGGACGGGGGCTGGGAGTGCCAGGATGAGGACAATGGCTTTGAGCTGGGAGAGGACAGACTGAGACTGAAAATGAGGAAGAGATTCTTGCCAGTGAGGCTGGGGAGACTCTGGCACAGGTTGCCCAGGGAGGCTGTGGCTGTCCCCTCCCTGGAGGTGTTGAAGGCCAGGCTGGATGAGGCCCTGAGCAGCCTGTGCTGGTGGGAGGTGTCCCTGCCCATGGCAGGGGGGTTGGAACTGGATGATCTTGAAGGTCCCTTCCAATCCAACCCATTTTAGGCTTCTGTGTTCCCTGCACCTTTGCACTCTGGGGTTGGGCTTTTTTGCCCAGGGGGTTTTGATTGGTTGTTGGTTTGGTTTGGTTTGGTTTGGTTTGGTTTGGTTTGGTTTGGTTTGGTTTGGTTTTCCTCATGAATTTTCACCTCCCTGCCAGCCCAAGAGAGGAGCTGGAGCCTGGAGAAGTGCAGACTGCTGGGGGCTGGCCAGGTTTCTGCCCTGGCTGTGGAGATGTCCAGCATGCAGCACGGTCCAGAGCCCCCAGGCCCAGGTTTTCAGCCTGGAGCTTGGCTGCCCGGGCTGGCTGCTGGCTGTGGAGCAGGGGGGTGGTTGCTGTGCTCTGGCGCCGGGCAGGACCCTGCTCACACGTGGGGCTGGCAAGAACACAAGCAGCCATTCTTCACCCAGCAGCTGGAGCTGGGGCTGCAGGGAGGGGGCCAGGGCTGGCCTGCCAGGCCCCTTGCTAGGAGGGCAGCCTTGGCAAGATGCGGAGCGCTGCCAGCCGGGGTGATGCCCCTGGCACCTGCTGCTTCCTTCCCTGCTGCTGTGCCTGTGCAAGGCCCAGGGAGCATTTCCCTCCCCCTGACCCCAGCTCTTCCCCCCTTCCCTTCAACCCCCAAGCACCTCCTTCTGCCACTGCCAGAGCGGAGGAAAAGAAGCCAGAGGGGGAGCAGGACCCAGATTTTAACCAGGAAGAGACCCAGAGCAACCTCAGGTCCTGTGGGGTTTGTGTCATCCTCTGGAGCCAGCAGCATGGCACAGCCCTCCTCCTCCTCCTCCTCCTCCTCCTCCTCCTCCTCCTCCTCCTCCTCCTCCTCCTCAGCCACACCAGCATGCCCTGTCCTGCTGTGTGGCCACACCACACCATTGCTTTAGGTTTGGAGACAGCCAGTGCTGATGGTCACCTGTCCACTTGGCTGGGGGGGAGCCTGCCCTCTGCTAGCTTTAGAAGCAGGAGCTGAGCTTTCAAGGCCTCAAGCACCAACTTCTGCCACTGGCAGAGGGAAGCCAGGGCTGTATGGAATCCAGAGGGCTCTGGGGAGGCTCTGGTTGCTGCTGGATGTTTGGGAGCTGGGCTTGCACCGTTTTAATTGCAATTATGGTGACAAGAGAAGAGCTCTGAGGGTGTCCAGCATGGAGAGCTCCACTCCCCTGGGCTCCTGCACACCCTGCCAAAGCCACTGTGGATTCCTGATGCCAAATCACAGCCAGCAAATCCATGGCTCCTGGAGGTGGCTTTCTCCACCCCTGAAGATCCTTTTGATTTCTATATTTGTGTGAATTATTTAGGTTTCATTTACTTACAACCTGCAGCCCCATAAATAACTCTGCTGAGTGCCTCTGGCAGCCTGCTGGAGGCCTGCAGGAGTGTCTTCATTTCCAGCTGATATGCCTTCCCCCTGGCTCAGGGCTTTCATGAGACACTTAGATGAACCAGAGAAGCAGCCAGCTAATGGGGGAAGAAATCAGCCCAGGCCCCTGGAGACCTTCCCTTTTGCCTAGCAAGGGAGGGAAGGTCCTGAGCCACAGGAAGCACCTGTGAGGCACCCCCGAGGCTGCTGCTGCTGAGCCCGATCCCCCTGCGGTGCTGCGCAGCTGGGGAGGGCTGGAGCAGGCTTTGTGGAGCACGTGGAGGGGACCCTGGGCTTGCTCCTGTTTTGCCTTGGGGGGTTGTCAGCTCGAGGGGGAGGCCTGGGGGCCCCTGTGAGCTGTGTGTGGTGCTGTGGCAGCTGCTGGGCCGGTAGTTACGGAGGATGATTTTTGTGACTGCAGGTGATGAAGGACGCTGCTCCGGAGCTGAACGTGAGCAGCTCGGAAGCTGAAGAGGAAAGGGAGGAGAACAAGCCAGAGGGGGAGCAGGACCCAGATTTTAACCAGGTAGAGACCCAGAGCAACCTCAGGTCCTGTGGGGTTTGTGTCATCCTGCACCAGTGCAGGCTGGGAGGTGATCTGCTGGAGAGCAGCCCCCTGGAGAGGGACCTGGGAGCGCTGGTGGACAACAAGTTCTGCATGGGACAGCAGTGTGCCCTGGGGACCAAGAAGGCCAAGGGGGTCCTGGGGTGCATCAAGAGGAGTGTGGCCAGCAGAGCCAGGGAGGTTGTCCTCCCCTTCTACTCTGCCCTTCTGAGGCCTCATCTTGAGTACTGCCTTCAGTTCTGGGCTCCCCTGTTCAGGAGGGACAGGGAGCTGCTGGAGAGAGTCCAGCAGAGGGCTGTGAGGATGATTAGGGGCCTGGAGCACTGCCTGGTGAGGAGAGGCTGAGAGCCCTGGGGCTGATTAGTCTGGAGAGGAGAAGACTTAGAGAGGATTTAATAAATGTATATAAATATCTGAGGGCTGGGGGTCAGGAGGGGGAGGGGACAGGGCCAGGCTCTGCTCACTTGCTCCCTGTGACAAGGAGCAGTGGATGTAAGCTGCAACACAGGAGGTTCCACTTCAACACCAGGAGGAACTTCTTGCCTGTGAGGGTCCCAGAGGCCTGGAGCAGGCTGCCCAGAGAGGTTGTGGAGTCTCCTCTGGAGCCTTTCCAGCCCTGTCTGGATGTGTTCTGTGTGCCCTGAGCTAGACTGTATGGTCCTGCTCTGGCAGGGGGGTTGGACTGGATGATCTCTTTGGGTCCCTTCTAACCTCTGACATCCTGTGGTCCTGTCCTCTGGAGTCAGCAGGATGGCACAGCCCTCCTCCTCCTCCTCCTCCTCTTCCTCCTCAGCCGCACCAGCGTGCCCTGTCCTGCTGTGTGGCCATACCATGCCATGGCTTTGGGTGTGGAGAGCTCCAGTGCTGATGGTCTCTTGTCCACTTGGCTGGTGGGAGCCTGCCCTCTGCTAGCTTCAGAAGCAGGAGCTGAGGTTTCACAAGGCCACTCCTGGGCTGCCCTCAGCGCAGCCTTTGGCTTCCCGAGGGCCTGCTCCAGCGCTTCGCCTCCTCCCCCGCAGGCCTGGGGCACCACCAGCTTGCATTTCCCAACCAGTGTGCAGCTCCTGATTGATGGAATACTGTGTTTTATCTTCTTCTGCCTCTTCTTTGCAGGCCAATGGCAGTGCCAAGCGCCAGAAGGTCTCCCACCAGAGCTATGCCAGCTACCAGAAGCAGGGCATCAGGAGGAGCACCCGGCACAGGAAGGTGCGAGGGGAGAAGGCACTGCTGGTGTCTGCAAACCAGACCCTGAAGGAGCTGAAAATACAGGTGAGGAGCTGGGCAGGGCTGCCTCACTCAGCCTGCAGATGCTGCATACCAGGTTGGGTGGGATGTTGATCTGCTGGAGGGTTGAAGGATCTACCTGGCCAAGCTGGATGGATGCATGGATGGATGGATGGGCTGAGGGCAATGGGCTGAGGTTCAACAAGGCCAAGGGCTGGGTCCTGCACTTGGGTCACAGCAACCCCAGGAAGGCTTCAGGCTGGGGACAGAGTGCCTGGAAACTGCCTGGTGGAAAAGGACCCTGGGGGTGCTGACTGACAGCAGCTGAAGATGAGCCCAGGGGGTGCCCAGGTGGCCAAGGAGGCCACCAGCAGCCTGGCCTGGATCAGCAGTGCTGTGGGCAGCAGGAGCAGGGCAGGGATTGTCCCCCTGGACTGGGCACTGCTGAGGCTGCACCTCAAATCCTGGGTTCAGTTTAGGGCTCCTCACTCCAAGAGGGACATTGAGGGCTGGAGCAGGTCCAGGAAAAGGCAATGAAATAGGTGAAGGGTCTGGAGAAGAGGGCTGGGGAGGAGCAGCTGAGGGAGCTGGGGCTGTTTGGAGAAAAGGAGGCTGAGGGGAAACTTGGCTATCTGCAATTCCCTGGAAGGAGGCTGGAGTGAGGTGGGGCTTGGTCTCTTCACCCAAGGAAGAAGCCATAGGACAAGAGGAAATAGCCTCAAGTTGGCCCAGGGGAGGTTTAGGTTGGCCATGAGGAACAATTTCTTCCCCTTGAGAGCTGTTCAGGCCTGGCCCAGGCTGCCCAGGGCAGTGGTGCAGTCCCCAGCCCTGCAGGGGTTTGAAAGCCCTGGAGAGGTGGTGCTGAGGGCCATGGTTCAGTGGAGCCCTGGCAGTGCTGGGGTCAGGGTTGGACTGGCTGAGCTCTCCCAACCCAAGCAGTTCCCTGCTGCTAGTGCAGCGCTCTGGGGTGAGCAGCCAGCAGGTTAGGAGCATGCTGCGGGCAGGGGCAGGAGGGAGAGGGGCTGCAGCCTGCTGTGTGGGTGGGGTTGTGCCCCTGGGCACAGCACTTCCCTGGGCACACAGTCAGCCTGTCTCACTCTGTTGGCACAGATCATGCATGCATTTTCAGTTGCTCCCTTCGACCAGAACCTCTCCATCGACGGCAAGATCCTGAGCGACGACACAGCCACGCTGGGCAGCCTGGGAGTCATCCCCGAGTCTGTCATCCTGCTGAAGGTACCAGGGGGCAAGCTGGGCACTGAACCCAGCAGAGGATGGGCACTGCTGTGTGCACAGCCAGAGAGGAGGCACCTCAGTGGTGCAGGTGAAAGCCACCCCCCCGTGCTGGACCTGCCCAGCCAGTCGCCTCTGCTCCGGCTAACGAACTCCTCCTGCACCTCCTGCAGGGAGGAGGAAAATCCACTTGGGTTGGGTTTGGAGGAGCATTTGTGAGCTGCATTTTGCTGCTCAGCCCCAAATGTGGCTGAATTAGGGAGGGAGTCCCACACACACACACATACTCTTGTTCTCAGATGATATTTGGGCTGGAGATCTCTCCTGAGAAGCAGCACCATGACCCCGGCGTGCTGGGGTTGGCTCTGCTCTGCTCAGATCCCACCTGCAGCACTGCCTCCAGAGCTGGGGCCCCCAGCACCAGGGTGTTGAACTGTTGGAGCAGGGCCAGAGGAAGCCACAAAGATGATCAGAGGGCTGGAGATATCCTCCCCTGTGGGGACAGGCTGGGAGAGTTGGGGCTGTTCAGCCTGGAGAAGAGAAGGCTCCAGGGAGACCTCAGAGCAACCTTCCAGCACCTGAAGGGGCTCCAGAAGAGCTGGGGAGGGACTTTGGGCTGGGAGTGCCAGGCTGAGGAACAATGGCTCTGAGCTGGGAGAGGGGAGACTGAGACTGGAGATGAGGAAGAAATTCTTGGGAGTGAGGCTGGGGAGACTCTGGAATACATCACCCAGGGAGGTTGTGGCTGTCCCCTCCCTGGAGGTGTTCCAGGCCAGGCTGGATGAGGCCCTGAGCAGCTTGGGCTGGTGGGAGGGGTCCCTGCCCATGGCAGGGGGTTGGAACTGGCTGACCTTTGAGGTCCCTTCCAACCCAACCCATCTGGATTGTGTGATGCTGTGCCACCCCCACCCCAGAAGCAGCTCCCTCAGCCGTTCACCCCCTGCCCACCTTCCCTCCCCAGGCTGATGAACCCATTGCAGACTACGCAGCCATGGACGATGTGATGCAAGGTGAGGGCTGGGCTCAGGCTGGGCTCAGGCTGGGCTGGGACACCCAGGAGGCTTTAGGGGGGCAGGGAAAGCACTGCTGTGAGTCTGGGAGGTGCACTGGCAGCTGAGCATTGTGTTGGGTTTGGGGTTGTGATGGTGGAATGTGGAGATGCCAGGCACAGGACCAGGCCTGCCCAGGGGGGTGGTGGAGTGCCCATCCCTGGGGGTGCTCAAGAAACCTGTGGCCATGGCACCTGGGGATGTGGGTTGGTGCCCATGGTGGTGCTGGGTCGAAGGTTGGACTTGGATGGTCTTGGAGGTCTCCTCCAACCCAAAGAGTCCTGTGGTTCCATGATGTCACTGAGTGGGAGATTTGGTGCTTGGAAGGGCAAAGATCTCGTGAGGAGCAACTGCCAGGAGGCTGCTAACCCAACAATTCTCCTTCCCCCCCCTTGCAGTTTGTATGCCTGAAGAAGGATTTAAAGGTGAGTCCAAGGCTTTTCCCCCAGAGCCCTCTGCATTTACCCCCAGGCTGCCTTTTATCTCCCTCCCATCACCTGCTGCCTGTTCTTCTCTCCTCAGGGACTGGTTTACTTGGACACTGATGTTTTGTTTTCCATGAGGAGCAAGCAGAAGGGAAGAGGATTTTAACGTGGGTAGGGCATTAAAAGCAAAAAAAAACCAACCAACCACCAGACAAAAACCAAACCAACCAAGCTGGATCCAGGACTGAAACTCTTTGACTCTTCCAGAAGGCAGAAACCCATTTTGAAATGACTGCTCCCCAACCTTCCCCCCCCCCCGCCCCCCCCCTCCCACCCAACCCCCCCCCCCAGAAAAACAAACAAACCCCATGCCTTATGTCAAAGCAGATTGCACTGAAGGACAACCCTGCCTTGGAGAGAGCCTGCCCAGGCTTGTATTTAATAAAGCAAGAGGAAGCTGGGAGGAGGTTTGGCAGCAGCCAGAGCGTCTCCTGTGTGCAGCCAGCAGCCCCGCACCGGCCCAGGAGGGGCTGGGACCCCCCCCCCCAGGCCCACCTCAGTGTCACCTCCAGGGGCTCTCTGACCTCCAGCAGCTCAGCCCAGCTTCCATCCACTCTGGCCCAGCCTGGAAGTCAAGCAGCTGGGATGCAGGAGGAAACATCTAAGCTCTGCCAACCCCCCCCCAGCCCTCCCCCCAGACCCCAGACTTCCTCTCTCTAACCCCAAAGGCTGCCCCCCAGCAGGGGAGGGGCTGGGGAGCTGCTGCCCCTTCAGCCTCCTTTCGCTTCCAAACCTTGAGGCGTTTCCCAGACCCTCCTCCTGCTCTCTCTGAAGTGGTTCTTAGCAACCTGGAGGCATTTTGGCCACTTTCACCATCTCTGCCCCCAGCTGGGGCCTGCCAGGAGTGCTGACAGCCTGGGGAGTTGGCATCTTCCCCCTGGGAGGAGGCTTTTGGGGGTGGTTTGTCCCCCCTCTAGTCTCCTGTTTACAGGCATGCTCTCAGAATTGTTTTGCTGCTGCTCACTTCTGGAGCCCCCAGCCAGCCTCTGTGCCCTGCTGGGGGCAGGAGCAAGTGAGCTGCTTCCAGGCTGCAGGAGAAGAGGGCCCTGCCCTGTGGAGGTCCCTCCCTAACAGCACAGCCTGGTGCCCAGGGGCAGGTTGGTGCCACAGGAGCTGGCAGAGGCTGGCAGGAGGTTGGGGCTGTGAGGAGATGAGTGGCACACAGCTCCCAGCCCAGAGGCTGTGCTGAGTGTTGCCTTGTACCCCAGGAGCTGTGCTGGGGCTCTGCAGCCTCTTCTTGCCCCTCTCCTTTTTGGCACCTCCTCCTCTTCTTCTTGATCCTTTCCTCCTCTTCTTCTTCTTCTTGACCCTTTCTTCCTCCTCCTCTTCTTCTTCTTGACCCTTTCCTCCTCCTCTTCCTCTTCTTCTTGACCCTTTCCTCCTCCTCTTCCTCTTCTTCTTGACCCTTTCCTCCTCCTCCTCTTCTTCTTCTTGACCCTTTCCTCCTCCTCTTCCTCTTCTTCTTGACCCTTTCCTCCTCCTCTTCCTCTTCTTCTTGACCCTTTCTTCCTCCTCCTCCTCTTCTTCTTCTTGACCCTTTCTTCCTCTTCTTCTTCTTGACCCTTTCCTCCTCCTCCTCCTCCTCTTCTTCTTCTTCTTGCCCTTCTCTTCTTGACCCCCTACTCCTCCTCTTCTTGATCTCTTCTTCCTCCTCTTCTCCTTCTTGACCCCTTCCTCCTCTTCTTCTTCTTGACCCCCTCCTCCTCTTGACCCTTCCCTCCTCCTCTTCCTCCTCTTCTTCTTGACCTCATCTTTCTCCTCTTCTCTGACCACTTCTCTTCTTGCTCCCTCCTCTTGCCCCTATCCTCCCCCTCTTCCCCCCTGTCCTCGGGTTTTGGGGTGAAGCAGCTTGCACTGGGGGGCTGTGGAGCTCTTAGAAGGTGGTTTTGGAGGCCATCCTGGCCCTGTGTGTGCTTTCCCAAGGTGAAGGAGCTGGAGCACGGAGCTGGGGCAGGGGCTGGAGCTGTCCCTGGCCATGTCCCGGTCCCAGGGGATTCCCTGCTGGGCTCTTCTCCCTTTGCTGGTTTTTAACCTTACCAAAAGTCCTTTCCTTGAGCTTACAACGGGGGGAAGGCAAAGCTGGGGGAGGAAGGAGCCAGGATGGCGGGGGGGGGGGGGGGGGAGTTGCTGCCCCCCAGGCACCCAGAGCTGCCCTTGGGGCCTGGTTCTGCCCCTTCCTTGCCAATGCTCAGGGCTTAAAGCAGAGCCTGGAGCCGTGGGAGCCTGGACACAGCACCTTGGGGCTGGATCTGCCACCCCCATGGGCCAGGCCACCCCTGCAGGCTCCTCGTGGTGTCCTCCTCCCTGTTGCCCATCCCCAGCTCCTGTAGGGCTGCATGCAGGCTGGCCTCCGGCTGTGCCCTTCTGCCCTGGCACCCAGCTGTGCCCTTCTGCCCTTGCCCCCGGCTGTGCCCTTCTGCCCTGGCCCCCAGCTGTGCCCTTCTGCCCTGGCCCCGGCTGTGCCCATCTGCCCTTGCCCCCGGCTGTGCCCTTCTGCCCTGGCCCCCGGCTGTGCCTGTCTGCCCTGCACCCAGTGCCAGCCGTTCCCCCTGGCGGGGGTGTCCCTCCTGGCCCCGGAGTGGCCCTCGGAGGGAGGGAGATGGGTGCTGGATGGGGTGCTTGGGGCTGGCTGCTTGGGGGGGGGAAGGATGCGGGGAGAGGATGGGTAGGGGGAGCCGGGTGGGATGCAGGGGGCGGGGGGTCGGTGCAGGTGATGGGTGAAGGGACCAGGACCAGGGATGGGGGGAGGGGGAGACCCTGGGGAGCAGGGAGGGATGCAGGGCACGACCAGAGGAGGGTACCCGGGCACCAGTGAGGGTGGGTGGAGGGTACCCGGGCACCAGTGAGGGTGGGTGGGTGGAGATGGATTTGGGGTCACCCCTGCGGGGGGGGTTGGGGTGGGGGCGTCTGGGTGCTGAGGACAGGGAGAGGAGGGGGAGCAGGGATGGAGGGGCACTTCCCGCCCTGGGGGTGATGCTGTGCCCAGGGTAAGTGCCCGGTGCCGGTGCCCGGTGCCATCCCCCCTCCAGCCCCCCCGGAGGGGCTGCCCCGCCCCGCCGCACGTGACGCGGCGCGGGTGCAGCGAGCGGCGGGGCCCCGGCTCCGCTCCGCTCCCGGTACCGGCTCCGGCTCTGCTCCGGTACCGGCCCCGGCCCCGCCGCGCCTCCGGTAAGTGCCGCTCCGGGGGCTCCCCGGGGACGTGTCCGCGTCGTGTGCGCGTCCCCCCCGCAGTCTGCATCCCGGTGCTCCCCCACTCCCCAGCGCAGCACCGTCCACGGTGACCTTCAGCCGGTACCAGTACCGGGGGGGTGGGGGATGCTCCGGGCCTGGCCAGGGTGGAGCACTTGGGGGCTCACCTTCCATGGACCCCCCGCCCCAACCTGCCCCTCCCCAAAAGAGCTTCTCCGTTAACTGCCCCTCACCCCCTCCCCAACCTGCCTTCCCCCAGCAGCTCCCCATTAATTGCCCCTCCCCCCCCGATGCCCCCCTCGTTAATTACCCAGCCTGCCCCCTCCCCGCTACCCTAAAATCTCACCCCCCCAAAATCCCCCCCCCCCATATCTGCCCCATTAATTACCCACCCCAAGCCTGCCCCCCCCGCCCCAGTTACCCCCAAATCTCTGTGTGTGTGTGGCCCTTCTGCCCACCCCTCCCCCCCCCGGATCTCCCCCATTAATTATCTGCCCCTAACCTGCCCCCCCCCCCCCCGCCGGTCACCCCAAAATCTGTCCCCTCCCCCCCGATTCCCACTCCCTGCAGTCTCCCCCTCAACCCCCACTGTGTGTCCCCCTCCCCCCCCCCAGGCCTGGCCCCACATCTGGGTCACTGCCTCCACCCCTCTTTGGGTGCTGCGCTTGGGGGGGGGTGCGTTGGGGGGGACCCCCCCGCAGGAGCCTGCAGAGTCCCAGTGCCCACCGGGGGCACACCGTGGCCCGCGGCGGCCCTGGGCTGGGCCGTGGCTGCAGCAGGGCTGTGTGTGCCCGGGGCTGGGGCACGCTGGCACCGCGGGGGGGGGGCGTTTGCACGGGGCCAGGTGACAGTGCTGCGGCTGCACCAGGGCGGCCTTCACCCCCCGGGGGGCTTGCACGGGGCCGGGGCCTGCATGCACCGGGGCGGGGGTGGCACGGGGGCGGGCCAGGCTTGCACCAGGGTGGTGTTTGCACCAGGGAGGGCTTGGCATCAGTGCCGTGTCTGTGCCAGGATGGGGTCCCTTTTGCACCAGGGACACGCTTGCTTGCACCAGGGTTGTGCTTGCACCAGGGTTGTGCTTGCATGAGGATGGGTCACACTTGCACCAGGGATGGACTTGCACACAGTGGTGTTTGCACCAGGGTGGTGGTTGCACAGAGCTGAGGCTCGGCTGCACCAGAGCTGTGGCTGCACCAGGGTGGTGTTTGCACCAGGGTCCCTTTTGCACCAGGGTTGTGCTTGCACCAGGATGGGTCACACTTGCACTCGAGATGGATTTGCACGCAGTGGTGTTTGCACAGAGCTGAGGCTCAGCTGCACCAGGGTGGTGTTTGCACCAGGGTGGGCCACGTTTGCACAAGGGTCCCCTTTGCACCAGGGTGGTGTTTGCACCAGGGTTGAGGCTCAGCTCCACCAGAGCTGTGGCTGCACCAGGGTGGTGTTTGCACCAGGGTTGTGCTTGCACCAGTATGGGCCACGTTTGCACAAGGGTCCCCTTTGCACCAGGGTGGTGTTTGCACAGAGCTGAGGCTCAGCTGCACTAGAGCTGTGTCTGCACCAGGGTGGTGTTTGCACCAGGGTCCCTTTTGCACCAGGGTTGTGCTTGCACCAGGATGGGTCACACTTGCACTCGAGATGGATTTGCACGCAGTGGTGTTTGCACAGAGCTGAGGCTCAGCTGCACTAGAGCTGTGTTTGCACCAGGGTGGTGTTTGCACCAGGGTCCCTTTAGCACCAGGGCGGTGTTTGCACAGAGCTGAGGCTCAGCTGCACTAGAGCTGTGTCTGCACCAGGGTGGTGTTTGCACCAGGGTGGTGTTTGCACCAGGGTGGTTGTTGCACCAGGATGGTGGTTGCACCAGGGTGGGCCACATTTGCACAAGGGTCCCCTTTGCACCAGGGTGGTGCTCACCCCAGTGTTCTCTTTGCACAAGGGTTGTGTTTACTCCAAGGCAGGTGGTGTTTGCACGAGGGTCCCTTCTGCACCAGGGCTGTGCTCACCCTCCAGGGCAGTTGCACAGCGCTGTGCTTGCACAAGCGTTCAGCCTTGCACGAGGGTTGCGCACGGCCAGGGCAGGCCTGCATGGGGGTGAAGCTTGCTTGCACCGGGGCTTGGTTTGCACCACGAAGGCTTTGCACCAGGGTTGGGTTTGCACTGGGGCTGGGGCCTCCTTAGGGCAATTTACAGCAGGGTTGGGGTTGCACTAGGAATGTGTTTGTGCCAGGGCTGGGTTTACACCAGGATGGACTCACACCAGGGTTGTGTTTACACCAGGGCTGTTGGCACCGGGGTGGGCTTGCACCAGGGTTGGGGTTGCACCAGGGTTGGGGTTACACCAGGGTTGGGGTTGCACCAGGGTTGGGGTTACACCAGGGTTGGGTTTGCACCAGGGCTGGGGTTGCACCAGGATGTGTTTACTCCAGGTTGTGTTTACCCCAGGTTGTGTTTACCCCAGAGCTGGGTTTACAACAGGCTGTGTTTACTCCAGGTTGTGTTTACACAGGACAGGTTTACACCAGATTGGGTTTACACCCGGCTGCGTTTACACCAGGGTTAGGTTTACGCCGGAGCCCGGCGCTGTCCGTGGTGCTGCCCCACGTGGCGTCACCTCCCACCGGCAGAGGGCGCCCTTGGGGGGTGGGTGGGGCTGCTTCGGGGGTGCGATGAGTTTGGGGGAGGGTCTCGGTAGGCCCGACCCCCCCTACCCTGAGAGTGACCCGGCCCCCACCGCTCCCGCTGCGCCGGCTCCCCGCCGCCGGCAGGGTGGCACTGGGCTCGGTGCCCTCAGTAGGCACCAGGGGCACCGCCGCTGCCCGGGCAGCCGAGCGACCCAGCCGGGGGCCGTGGGGGAGTTCTCTTCTCCCCCAGGAAGCGCCATGGACCCCCCCGGACCCCCTCACACCACCTAGACCTGTCTCTAGCTGGCAGCATCATCCCACCCCCAGGTAAGCCCCCATGGGTATTGCCCCCCCGCAGGGTGCCCGTTCCACCCCGGGGTGCTGGGCACCCACCCGCCCCCATCCCCCCCAGGGCAGCAGGATGGCTCAGCAGCGCCACGCCGTGCCCCCACCGCTCAAGGTAGGCACCCACCGGCACCCACGGGTGCCAGAGCTGCCTTCAGCCTCCCCAGCGCCCTTGGGTGGCAGCGTGGCCTTCACCCCCCCCTTGCCTTGCAGACGGAGGAGGACTACATCCCCTACCCCAGCGTGCACGAGGTAGGGCACCCCCTGCCCGCCAGCCCTGGGTGCCAGGGCGGGCGAGCGGCTGGGGGGGGCGGGCTGATGGGCGGGTGGCCAGAGCACCCACCTCAGCTGTGGGCACAGGTGCTGGGCCGGGAGGGGCCCTTCCCCCTCATCCTCCTGCCGCAGTTTGGGGGTTACTGGATCGAGGGCACCAACCACCAGCTGAGCGGTGCCCCCGAGTCGCCCCCGGCCCCTGGCACCCGGGCGAAGCTGGAGGGCAACCACACAGCCAAGATCTACCGCAAGCACTTCCTGGGCAAGGTGAGGGCCTGGGGCGGCCTGGGGGGGTGGATGCCCCCCGGGTGAGACCTCATCAGTGTGGGTGCTCGTGGGCATGGGTGTCCCGGGGCATGGGCACTCGTACGTGTGGAAGCGGGCATGGGTACCTGTGGGCATGGGACCCTCATGGTGTGGGTGTCCACAGAGGTGTAACTCATGGCATGGGTGCTCATGGGCATGGGTGCCCTATGGCATAGGTACCCCATGGCATTGGTGCCCTGTGGTATGGGTGCTTATGGACCTGGGTGCCCTGTGGCATGGGTGCTCATGGATTTCAGTGCCCTATGGCATGGGGACTCATGGCCATGGTTGCCCTATGGCATGGGTGCTCATGGACCTGGGTGCCCTATGGCATGGTTGCCCTATGGCATGGGTGCTCATGGACCTGGGTGCCCTATGGCATGGGTGCCCTATGGCATGGGTGGTCATGGACCTGGGTGCCCTATGGCATGGTTGCCCTATGGCATGGGTGCTCATGGACCTGGGTGCCCTATGGCATGGTTGCCCTATGGCATGGGTGCTCATGGACCTGGGTGCCCTATGGCATGGGTGCCCATTGATGTGGGTGCCCTGTGGCATGGGTGCCCTATGGCATGGGTGCTCGTGGACATGGGTGCTCATGGACCTGGGTGCCCTATGGCATGGGTGCTCATCGATGTGGGTGCCCTGCGGCATGGGTGCCCTATGGCATGGGTGCTTGCATGCATAGGTACCCATGGAAGTGGGCATGGGTATCTGTGGGCATGAGAGCCACATGGGTGTGGGCTGTATGGGTGCTCATGGACCTGTGCACCCCGTGGCATGGGTGCTCGTGCCTATGGGTGCCCTGTGGCACGGGTGCCCTATGGCATGTGTGCTGGTACCCACTGGGGCTCATGGAGGTGGGTGTGGGTATCGGTGGGCATAGGATCCCCATGGGCATGGGATGCTCATGGAGTGTGGGCATCCATGGGCATAGGAGCCCTAAGGATATAAGTGGGCATGGGCATGGGTGCCCCATGGCATGGATCCTTGAACCTATGGGTGCTCATGGAGGGGGGTGTGGGTATGGGAGGGCATGAGAGTCCCATGGGTGCTCATGCACATGGGTGCCACATGGGTGTGCCCAGGCATGGAGGCTGCATGGGCATGGGTGATCCATGAGCACTTGTGGGTATGGGTGCCCAGGAACATGGGTGCCCCATGGCATGGGTGCTCATGGGTGTGGGTGACTTGTTGCGTGTGAGCCCATGAGCGTAGGTGCCCCATAGGTGGTGCCATCTGTGCCTATGGGTGCCCAGGGCCACAGCTGTCCCATGGCATGGGTGCTCAGGGTGCCCCATGGCATGGGTGTGCATGGACCCATGGGTGACACATGGTGTGGGTGCTCATGGATGTCGGTGCCCGTGGGCACGGGTGGCCCATGGCATGGGGCCCTGCCAGCCTGGGTGCCCATGGGCACGGTCGTGGGTGCTTGGCCCCCTCCCCTCAGGAGCACTTCAACTACTACTCCCTGGACCCCGTGCTGGGCCACTTGGTCTTCTCCCTCAAGTACGACGAGCAGGAGCACCTCCACCTGCTGCTGCGGTGAGCAGGGTGCCAGGGGGCCCCCATGGGTGCGGCTGGGGGTCTTGAATGCCAGCCCTGACCCCCGCCTCGCCCCGCAGCACCCGCACCCGCACCCTGCACGACGTGGTGCCCATCTCCTGCCTGGCTGAGTTCCCCAACGTGGTGCAGATGGCCAAGGTGCGTGGCTGCTTTGATTGGCCTTCAAACCTCTGCCGGTGGAGGTGGGGGAAGGGAAGGGGGGGTTGAGCACCCCCTAGCGCTGGCACACCTCCGCTGGCACCCACGGGTGCCCCCCTGGGCCCCCCATGGCATCACCAATCCCTCCCGCAGCTGGTGTGCGAGGACGTCAACGTGGATCGCTTCTACCCCGTGCTCTACCCCAAGGTGAATGGGGGGACACCCCCACCCCCTCATGAGTGTGGGCACCCCGGGGTGCCCCCCACCCAACCTCTGCCCGCTTCCCCCACCCTCCCCCGGCAGGCCTCCCGCCTCATCCTCGCCTTCGACGAGCACGTGCTCAGCAACCACTTCAAGTTTGGGGTCATCTACCAGAAGCTGGGGCAGGTACGGGGCTGGGGGGCAGGTACGGGGCTGGGGGGGCAGGTACGGGGCTGGGGGGGCAGAGAGGGAGTGCAGGGGGGCCAGGGGGGGCGAGGGGGACGGGGGTGTGCCGGCTGGGTGCCGGCACCCATGGCCACCCCCACGGCAGACCTCGGAGGAGGAGCTCTTCGGCACCACGGAGGAGAGCCCTGCGTTCGCCGAGTTCCTGGACGTGCTGGGGCAGAGGGTGCAGCTGAGGGACTTCAAAGGGTGCGTGACGGGCGGGGGGGGGGGGCTGGGTCCTGGGGAGGGTGGGGAGCACCCATGGGGCACCCAGGTTGAGGGTGTCCCCTTCCCTCCCTCCCCCTCCCAGGTTCCGGGGGGGGCTGGACGTGACCCACGGGCAGACGGGCAGCGAGTCGGTGTACTGCCACTTCCGCGACAAGGAGATCATGTTCCACGTCTCCACCAAGCTGCCCTACACCGAGGGGGATGCCCAGCAGGTGGGGCACCTATGGGTGCTGGGCAGGGGTGGAGGGAGGTGGGGGGACAAGGGTTTGAGGAGCTCCCGTGGGTGCTGGGGGGGAATCCCGGGTCACCTCCGTGAGCTGGAATGGTTGGTGGAGCACCTATGGGTGGGGGGAAGGGGCTCCAGGGGTATCTCTAAGGTGCTGAGGGGGGGGGGGGGGGGAGCATCCATAGGGCACAGGGGCTGACAGAGCACCCATGGGTGCTGTTGGGGGAGGTTGTTTGTCTATGGGATGCCGAAACTCCAGGGGCACCCATTGAGTATTGAGGGTCATCTATGAGAGCCATCCATGGGTGCTGGGGGGCAGATGGGATGCTGGGAGCTGGCAGAGCACCCATGGGTGCTGGGAGGGGCATCTGTGGGGCAAAAGGGCTGCCAGCACACCCCATGGGTGCTGGGGGGGTGTTTAGAGGTTGCAAAAGCTCCAGGGGAACCCAGGGGTGCTAGTGGGTGTCTATGGGATTCAGAGGGCTGGGAGAGCACCCATGGGTGGTGGGGCTGGGGTTGTCTTGGGAATGCAGAAGCTCCGGGGGCACCCATGGGTGTTAAGCAGGATGCAGGGAGCTGGCAGGGCACCCATGGGTGCTTCAGGGTTGTCCATGGGGTGCAGGAGCTCCTGGAGCTCCAATGTATGTTCTCAGGGTCATTGATAGGATGCAGGGGGCTGGTAGGGCACCCATGGGTGCTTCAGGGTTGTCCATGGGGTGCTGCAGGGGCTCCTGGAGCTCAGATGGGTGCTGGGGGTGGTTTATGGGATGCAGGGAGCTGGCAGGGCACCCATGGGTGCTTCAGGGTTGTCCATGGGGTGCCGCAGGGGCTCCTGGAGCTCAGATGGGTGCTGTGGGGGTCGTTTAGGGGCTGCAGGGGGCTGGCAGGGCACCCATGGGTGCTTCAGGGTTGTCCATGTGGTGCCGCAGGGGCTCCTGGAGCTCAGATGGGTGCTGTGGGGGTCTTTTAGGGGCTGCAGGGGGCTGGCAGGGCAGCCGTGGGTTCGCCGTGGGGCGCAGGGGTTCCTGGGACAGCCACGAGTGCTGAGGAGGTGTCTCTGGGATGCGAAAGCTCCAGCGGCACCCATGGGTGCTGGGGTCCCCTAACGGGGTGCAGGGTCTGCCCTCGCCTTCACCCCCGTGGTGTGACCTCCTCTGCGTCCCCTCTGCCCCCCGCGCCCCCTGCAGCTGCAGCGGAAGCGGCACATCGGCAACGACATCGTGGCCGTCGTCTTCCAGGACGAGAACACTCCCTTCGTCCCCGACATGATCGCCTCCAACTTCCTCCACGCCTTCGTGGTGGTGCAGCTGGAGCAGGGCAGCACCCAGGGCACCCTCTACAAGGTGCCACCCTCTGCCCGCTGGGCGCTGGAGGGCCGCAGGGGGCCCCGGAGCCCTCACCCCCTCCCCTCTCCTTGTCCCTCCCCGCCCGCAGGTCTCCGTCACCGCCCGTGACGATGTGCCCTTCTTCGGCCCGCCGCTGCCCGACCCTGCCGTCTTCAGGAAGGTGAGCGCCCATGGGTGCTGCCGGGGGCTCCCCCAGAGTGGCACCGACCCAAGGGTGCCCCTCGCCCCCCGCAGGGTCCCGAGTTCCAGGAGTTCCTCCTGACCAAGCTGATCAACGCCGAGTACGCCTGCTACAAGGCGGAGAAGTTCGCCAAGCTGGAGGTGGGGGCTGGGTGCTGGGTCCAGGGCTGCTGGGTGCAGGGGTCCGGGCTGCTGGGTGCTGGGTCCAGGGCTGCTGGGTGCTGGGTCCGGGCTGCTGGGTGCAGGGGTCCGGGCTGCTGGGTGCAGGGGTCCAGGGCTGCTGGGTGCTGGGTCCAGGGCTGCTGGGTGCTGGGCTGGACACTGGGGAGCTTGGGTGCAATATGGGTGCTGTGGGCAATGTGGGTGCTGTACCTGCAGTGAGGCTGCACATGCTGTAGGGCATGTGGGTGCTGGGCACAACATAGGTGCTGTGGGTGCTGGAGATGTGAGTGCTGTGGGTGTGGGTGCTGTGCCTGCAGTGGGTGCTGTGCCTACAGGATACTGTGCCTGCAGCGGTGCTGTGCCTGCAGTGGATGCTGTGGGTGCTGTGCCTGCAGCAGTGCTGTGCCTGCAGTGGGTGCTGTGCCTGCAGCAGTGCTGTGATTGCAGTGGGTGCTGTGCCTGCTGTGGGTGCTGTGCCTGCAGCAGTGCTGTGATTGCAGTGGGTGCTGTGCCTGCTGTGGGTGCTGTGCCTGCAGCAGTGCTGTGATTGCAGTGGGTGCTGTGCCTGCTGTGGGTGCTGTGCCTGCAGCAGTGCTGTGATTGCAGTGGGTGCTGTGCCTCCAGTGGGTGCTGTGCCTGCAGCAGTGCTGTGATTGCAGTGGGTGCTGTGCCTCCAGTGGGTGCTGTGCCTGCAGCAGTGCTGTGATTGCAGTGGGTGCTGTGCCTGCAGTGGATGCTGTGGGTGCTGTGCCTGCAGCAGTGCTGTGGGTGCTGTGCCTGATAGGGTGCTGTGCCTGCAGTGGGTGCTGTGCCTGCAGTGGGTACTGTGCCTGCTGTGGGTGCTGTGGGTGCTGTGCCTGCAGCAGTGCTGTGATTGCAGTGGGTGCTGTGCCTGCAGTGGATGCTGTGGGTGCTGTGCCTGCAGCAGTGTTGTGGGTGCTGTGCCTGCAGTGGGTGCTGTGCCTGCAGTGGGTACTGTGCCTGCAGTGGGTGCTGTGGGTGCTGTGCCTGCAGTGGATGCTGTGGGTGCTGTGCCTGCAGCAGTGCTGTGATTGCTGTGGGTGCTGTGCCTGCAGGATGCTGATGCTGTGCCTGCTTTGGGTGCTGTCCCTGCAGTAGTGCTGTGGGTGCTGTGCCTGCTGTGGGTGCTGTGCCTGCAACAGTGCTGTGGGTGCTGTGCCTGCTGTGGGTGCTGTGCCTGCAGCAGTGCTGTGGGTGCTGTGCCTGCAGTGGGTGCTGTGCCTGCAGTGGATGCTGTGGGTGCTGTGCCTGCAGCAGTGCTGTGATTGCTGTGGGTGCTGTGCCTGCAGGATGCTGATGCTGTGCCTGCTTTGGGTGCTGTCCCTGCAGTAGTGCTGTGGGTGCTGTGCCTGCTGTGGGTGCTGTGCCTGCAACAGTGCTGTGGGTGCTGTGCCTGCTGTGGGTGCTGTGCCTGCAGCAGTGCTGTGGGTGCTGTGCCTGCAGTGGGTGCTGTGCCTGCAGCAGTGCTGTGATTGCTGTGCCTGCTGTGGGTGCTGTGGGTGCTGTGGGTGCTGTGGGTGCTGTGCCTGCTGTGGGTGCTGGTGTGTGTGGGTGCTGCGTGCTCTGGGTGCTGCTGTGCATGGCAGAGGGGGGGGTGCCTGCAGCAGAGGCACGTGGGTGTCGGTGCCATGCCTGCTGCGGGTGCTGTGTGTGGGTGCTGTGCACGCTGGCAGCTGGGCAGGATGTGGGTGCTGTGCACGGGGGCAGCACACACATGCCTGCAGCAGCGGCCTGTGTGTGGGTGCTGCATGCCAGCTGGGTGCTAAGCACGTAGGTGCTAAGCACGTGGGTGCTGTGCCTGCAGGAGCGCTGGGGGGGGTGCCAGGTACACTGTGTGCTGTGGGTGCTGTGCCCGAGGTGGGCGCTGTGCCTGGCAGGGGAATAGCTGCTGTGGGTGCTGTGGGTGTGGGTGCCAGGTGCAGTGGGTGCTGTGTGTGGGTGTCGTGTGTGGGTGCCAGGTGCAGTGGGTGCTGTGCCTGATGTGGGTGCTGTGCATGGCAGGGGAATAGCTGCAGTGGGTGCTGTGGGTGCCAGGTGCAGTGGGTGCTGTGCCTGATGTGGGTGCTGTGCATGGCAGGGGAATAGCTGCTGTGGGTGCCAGGTGCAGTGGGTGCTGTGTGTGGCAGGGGAATAGCTGCAGTGGGTGCTGTGGGTGTGGGTGCCAGGTGCAGTGGGTGCTGTGCCCAATGTGGATACTGTGTGTGGTAGCTGCTGAGCACCTGGGTGCCATGCCTGCAGGAGTGCCATGTGGATGGGTGCTGTTCATGGCAGGGGTGCTGTACCTGCTGTGGGCGCTGGGTGTGGGGGTGCCATGCCGGTGGATGCTGTGGGTGGGTGTCACATCCCCTGGGCCTGCTGTGGGTGCTGGGGGTGGGGGTGCCATGCCCACAGGTGCTGTGGAGGTAGGGCGAGCAAGTGCCATGTGCTCTGGGTGCTGAGTGCTGGGGGAGGGGATGCCATGCCAGTGGGTACCAGGGGTGCCAGTGGATGCTGGTGGGTGGGCACTGTGTTGGTGGGTACCAGTGGGTGGGTGCTGTGTTGGTGGGTACCAGTGGATGCTGGTGGGGTCAATGTTGCCCTGGTGTGTGCCATGGCAGTGGGTATGGTGCCAGTGGGCACCAGTGGGTACAGTGGGGGCCGGTGGGTGCCAGTGGGTATGGTGGGTGCTGGTGGGTACAGTGGGTGCCAGTGGGTATGGTGAGTGCTGGTGGGTGCCAGAGGGTCCGGTGGGTGCCAGAGGGTCCGGTGGGTGCCGGTGGCTCTGGTGGGTGCCGGTGGGTACAGTGGGTGTGGTGGGTGCCGGTCGGTCAGGTGTGTGCCGATGGGTGCCAATGGGTATGGTGGGTGCCAGTGGGTATGGTGGGTGCTGGTGGGTCCGGTGGGTGCCGGTGGGTGCTGGTGGGTATGGTGGGTGCCAATGGGTACAGTGGGTGCCAGTGGGTGCGGTGGGTGCCGGTGGGTGCTGCTGGGTCCGGTGAGTCCGGTGGGTGCCGGTGGGTGCCGGTGGGTGCGGTGTGTGACGCGGGCGGGGCAGGAGCGGACCCGAGCGGCGCTGCTGGAGACGCTGCACGAGGAGCTGCAGGCCCGCAGCCAGGCCATGCTGGGGCTGGGCCCCGACGACGACCGCCCCGACAACGGCTCCGCCGCCCCGGGCTTCTTCGAGTCCTTTAAGGTGGGAGCGCCGCGGGAGTCCATCCGGGCCCCATCCCCGGAGCCCCCGCTGCCGGTGCCCCCGGGGATGCCCCGCCCCCAGCGCTCTGGTCACGCCCACAGCCACACCCATTGCGCGGCTCCCCCCCGCAGTGTCGCAAAGCCCCGCCCACAAAGCTCTCCGGTCCCGCCCCCTGCTACAAGCCCCGCCCCCAGTGAGTCTGGTCCTCGCTTAAGCCCCGCCCCTTGCGTAAGCCCTGCCTCATTCTCAAGCCACGCCCCCGCGCGCCCCATTCCTGCGCTACAGACCCGCTCCGCCCATGACCCCGCCCCCTCCCCCTAAGCCACGCCCCCGCGGCGGCACGGGCAGGTCGCCTAAGCCCCGCCCGTTTCCAAGCCCCGCCCCTGGGCAAAGCCCCTCCCGTCCCCGCGCGCCCTCCTGCCGAGGCCCCGCCCCCGCCGGCGCCCCCGTGCCCCCCGGGGCGCGTGACGCGGTGCCGCCCGCAGTCGCTGCTGGTGCCCGGGAGCCGGCGCGGACGCCGCGGCAGCGCCATCGGGCTGGGCTCGGTGGAAGAGGTGAGCGCCGCGGGGCCCAGCGCCTCCCGCCCGGGGGTTCCCCGCCCCGGGGCCCGCGGCCCTCGCGCCCGCGCTCAACGCTGCCCCGCAGGCGCTGCTGGTGCCCGGCAAGAGCCCTTCGCGGCGGCGGCCCGGCCCGCTCGGCTCCCGCCGCTCCAGCGCCATCGGCATCGAGAGCATCCAGGAGGCGCCGGCCGGCAGGTGAGCGCCGGGAGCGGGCACGGGCCGGGGGCTGCCCGGGCTCCACCTCCCGGCGGCACCTCCCCCCGCACCCTCCCCGCAGGGACGGCCCCGCCGCCACCCCCGACGGCAGCAGCTCCGCGCACAGCTCCCCGGAGAGCCGCCGGCACGCCGACAGGTCCGCAGCGGGCGGGGGGCACCGGGCCGGGGGGCACCGGGATGGGGTGGCACAAGGATGAGGTGGCGCTGGGCACTGAGGGAGAACGGGACACGGTGTTGCCAGAGTGGGTGACGTGGGGGGTGGCATCGGGGTGGCACAGGGACTGGAGGGCACTGGGATGGTTGGCAACAGTGTGGCATGGTCTGGGGTGGGGCAGCGCAAGAACAAGGTGGCACGACGGGCACATGGTGGCACTGGACTGAGGTGACACAGGGACATGGCGTGTGACACTGGGATGGCACCGGGCACAAGGTGGCAGCAGGACACAGGGGGGGCAGATGGGGGTGATGCTGTGGTGGCACAGCAACTGCAGGGCACTGGAATGCGGTGGCACAAAGACAAGACAGCAGCGTGAGGTGGCACGGGGCTAGGGTGGCACAGGACTGGAGGGCACCGGGGTGAGGCAGCACAAGGGCAGGGTGGCACTGAGACATTGTGGCACTGGAATGGGGTGGCATGAGGGGCACTGTAGGGCGCTACAGGGCACTGGCACGGAGCACTGGGAGGACAGGGTTGCAACGGGATGGCACAGCACCAGCGTGGGGTGACACAGGGGCAGGGTGACATCAGGATGGCACAGGGGCTGGGGGGCACTGGGATGGCACAGCACCGGCATGGGGTGACATCAGGATGGCACAGAGGCTGGGGGACACTGGGATGGGACAGCATAAAGGTAGGGTGGCACAGAAATGCAGTGGCACAGGATGAGTTGGCACTGGGGTGGGGTGGCAGGGGAACAGGGTGGCACGGGGGACCAGAGGGCACATGGACAGAGCAGCACAGAGATGCAAGGGGACAGGGTGGCACTGGGAGAGGATGGCACCAGGACAAGGTGGCACTGGGGTGATTGGTACAGGGCAATGTGGAAACAGGACAGGGATGGGGTGGCACAGGGCCAGGGTCCCCCAGGGAGCTGCTGGCACAGGGCCTGTATGTCACAGGGACACAGTCCAGGGAAGATGCAGTTGTGGAGGGTGGCACAGGGACGGGGTGGCACTTGGATGGCATGGGGCTGGCACATCCCAGGGTTGGGATGGTATGGGGACAGGTTGGCATGGGGATAGGGTGGCACAGGGATGAGACAGGGGGCAGGATGAGGTGGGGCGCTGTCGTGGCGGGGCTGTGGCGGTGCCCACACTGCGCGGTGCCAGCCTGTGCCCGCTGTTGGTGACTGTCCCCAGCAGGGCCGAGAAGCCGGAGCCGGTGGCCTTCTCCCGCTCGTCCTCCAGTGCCAGCAGCTTTGGCAGTGCCACCGAGGAGCCCAGCGAGCCAGGCAGGGTAGGGCACGCAGGGGAGGGCACAGGACAGGAAGTCCTTCTGCCAGCCTCCTCCCCTGCCACCTCACCCCCTCCCGTTCTCACCCTGTGCCACCCTGTCCCTGTGCCATCCCATCCCTGAGGTGTCCTATCCCTGTGCCACCCTGTCCCCATGCCATCCCATCCCTGAGGTGTCCTATCCCTGTGCCACCCTGTCCCCATGCCATCCCATCCCTGAGGTGTCCTATCCCTGTGCCACCCTGTCCCTGTGCCATCCCATCCCTGAGGTGTCCTATCCCTGTGCCACCCTGTCCCCGTGCCATCCCATCCCTGAGGCGTCCTCTCCCTGTGCCACCTCGTCCCTGTGCCACCCCATCCTGTGATGTTCCAAACTGTCCCCATGCCATCCTGTCCCTGTGCCATCCAACCCTGATGCCATCCCCTTCCCCACACTACCCTGTCCCCATGCCATCCCATCCTGTGATGTCCCATGCCTGTGCCATCCTGCCTTGTGCCATGCCCATGCCATCCCATCCCCATGCCATGCCAATGCTGTCTCACCCCTGAGCCATCCCACCCTTTAATGTCTCATCCTTGTGCCAACCTCTCACGTCCATGCCATCCCTGTGCCATCCCATCCTGTGATGTCCTATCCCTGTCCCATGCCATCCATCCTGTGCCATCCTATCCTGTGCCCTCTCCATGCCACCCATCCCTGTGCCATCCCATCCTGTGATGTTCCAAACTGTCCCCATGCCATCTGATGCCATCCCTTCCCCACACTACCCTGTCCCCATGCCACCCATCCCTGTCCATCCTGTCCTGTGCCCCCCATGCCACCCATCCTGTGCCATCCTGTCCTGTGCCCCCCCATGCCACCCATCCCTGTGCCACCCTGTCCTGTGCCCCCCATGCCACCCATCCCTGTGCCCCCCTGTCCTGTGCCCCTCTATGCCATCCCATCCTTGTGCCACCCTGTCCTGTGCCCTCCCCATGCCACCCATCCCTGTCCATCCTGTCCTGTGCCCCCCATGCCACCCATCCCTGTCCATCCTGTCCTGTGCCCCCCCATGCCACCCATCCCTGTGCCCCCCTGTCCTGTGCCCCCCATGCCACCCATCCCTGTGCCACCCTGTCCTGTGGGCCCCCCCCATGCCACCCATCCTGTGCCATCCTGTCCTGTGCCCCCCATGCCACCCATCCCTGTGCCCCCCTGTCCTGTGCCCCCCATGCCACCCATCCCTGTCCATCCTGTCCTGTGCCTCCCCATGCCACTCATCCTGTGCCCCCCTGTCCTGTGCCTCCCATGCCACCCATCCTGTGCCCCCCTGTCCTGTGCCCTCCCCGTGCCCCCTGTGACCCCCGTGCCCCCCCAGGAGTGCCGCTCTCCGCCGGGCAGCCACCGCGACGCCTTCACTGACGCCCCCTGGCCGGACGACCCCCCCCGGGACCCCCCCAGGTAGCCTCCTCCCCCGGAGCACCACGGGGCTTGGGGCGCCCCCTGCAGGGGAGGTGGGGACCCCCCCCAAGGGTGCTCATGGTCCCCCCGCGTCCCCCCCCAGGCCGCCGCCCCCCCGACCCCTCCTGCCCCGAGATCAAGATCCAGCTGGAGCAGCCCCCCCCAAACCCGGTGAGGCTGAGCCCCCCCCCCCCCCGCCAGGAGCACCCCAAAAGGGGAGACCCCTCCTGGGCTGCCCCCCCACTGATGTCCCTCCCTGCAGGGCTCATAGTCACCCCCTGCCCCGGGCAGCTGGGGCCTGCCCCCCCGTGTGCCACCCCCCGTGTGCCACCCCCGTGCCAGGAGCCGAAGCCATCGTCCCCGGTGCAAGATCTGGAGGGGTGGGGGGGAGAAGAACCCCCCCGGGAATGGAGGTGTTCCTCCCCCCTCCCCCTCCAGACAATCTCCATCCCCCCAAAGACCCTCCTGGGCTGGGGGGGGGGTAAGGATGGAGCATGAAGGACACCCCCACATCCCCCCCCCCCACTGTGACCCACATGGGGGGGGTGGGGAGGACGAGCAGGGCCCACCCCAGCGTCCCCCCCCCAACAATAAAAGCAAGGGGGGAGGGGGGTCTCAAATCCAGGACAAACCCAAGGTGGGGCTCCCCCTGCCCCCCCCCCCCCCCTTCCTCCTCCGGGCTGGGGCAGGGCCTGGGGCTGGGGGGGGGGGAGAGGAAGGATTATTTTTTCAAGCCCCCCCCCGCGGTGTTTGTGCTCCCCTGGGCCCTGTATAAAATAAAGGTTTATTTATCGCTACCGGGGGGGGGTCCCGGGGGGGGCCCTCCGCGTCTGTCTCGGGGTGGGGGAGGGGGAGGGAGCTCTGCTGTCTGATGAGGGTCATCAATAATTGGGGGGGGGGGGGGCCGCGATGGTATCTGGAGGAGGAGGGGGAGGAGCCCTCGAGCTGGAGGCAGGGGGTGGATATCTTGGGGGGGGGGCTATGAGAGCTGGGAAGGGGATCTTGATATCTGGGGGGGGGTCCCTGATATTTAGGGGGGGGTCTGGTGTTTGAGGGGTTCTCTAATGTCTTGGGGGGGGTCTGATATTTGAGGGGGGTCTGATATTTGGGGGAGGGGTCTGATACTTGAGGGGCTCACTAATATTTAGGGGGGATCCCTGAAGATCTGAGGGGGGGTCCCTTGTGTAGGGGGGGCTCTGATATTTGGGGGGGGCTCTGATATTTGGGGGGTGGTGTCTGATATTTGAAGGGGGGTCTGATATTTGAGGGGCTCTCTAATATCTAGGGGGTCCCTGAATATCTGGGGGGGGGGTCCCTTGTGTAGGGGGGGGGTCTGATATTTAAGGGGTTCACTAATATCCGGGGGGGCATCCTGATCAATGGGGGGGGGTTTCTGATATTTGAGGGGGGCTCTAATATTTGAGGGGCTCTCTAGTATCTAGGGAGGTGTCCCTGAATATCTGGGGGGGGGTCCCTGACATATGGGTGGGGGTCTGATATTTGAGGGGGGGGGGGCTGACAGTTGAGGGACTCTCTAATATCTAGGGGGGTGGCCCTGAATATCTGGGGGGGGGGCATCCTGATGAATGGGGGAGGGGTCTGATATTTGAGGGGTTCACTAATATTGGGGGGGGGGGGGGCGGTCCCTGAACATCTGGGGTGGTCCCTGATCTATTGGGGGGGGGGGGCTGATATTTGAGGGGGTCTCTAATATCGGGGGGGGGGTCCTGAATAACTGGGACAGGTTCTGAATATCTGGGGGGGGGGGTGTCTTGAAAATCTGGGTGTGGGGGTCTGAAATCTGGGGGGGTCCCTGATACATTGGGGGTGGGGGCCCTGATATTTGAGGGGGCCTTAAATATCTGGGGGGGGGCCTGATCTCTGGGAGGGGGGGTCTGATATTTGAGGGGCTCTCTAATATCTTTGGGGGGGTTCCCTGAATATCTCGGGGGGGGTCCCTGATATCTGAAGGGGTTCTGAGTATCCTGGGTGGGGGTCCCTGAATATCTGGGGGGGGGATTCTTGGTGTCTAGAGGGGGGGTCCCTGATATCTGAAGACTTGACATCCTGGGGGGGGTTCCCTGGTATCTCGAGGTTGGGGACCTCTGTGGGGGGCTGCCCCCCAAACCCCGAGCTGATTCCTCACACAGCCCTTCCCCCCCCCGCCCCCCCCAGTCCTTTTTGGGGCCAATTTTCCCAGGTTTGGGACATTTTTTTCCCTTAGATTTATTTCCACACCCCCCCCCTTATTTTCGGGGCGCTGCGGGAACCCCCAAAATCTACCCCCCGACCCCCTCTCCTACTTCCCCCCCCCCCCCCCAACCCTCCCTTCCCCCCTCCCCCATTTCAACCCCGGTGGCCAACCCGCCCGCGGGGAGCGGCCCTTGGCTGGCAGCCGCGGTGGGCACCGGCTCGGTGCCAGCTCCCCAGCCAAGACAAACTGCGCTCTGTGTGTGTCCCCCGCGCCCCCCCCCCCCCTCCGCTCCCCCCTCCCCGAACCCCCCAAAACCGCCGAGCACCCCGGGACCGGTTAAACATAGCTCGGTGCCGCCTGCCTGCTGGCAGTGCCCAGCGCCGGCGGTCGGGTCGCGGCCGCCGAGGCTGTGCCAAAGGGCACCCAGCGAAGTGGGGGTGTCACGGAGCCCCCCTCCCCCCCCCCCCGCGGATCCGGCGCCGCTCTGGACACCGCCTGCAGCCCGCCCGGGGCTGGCTGCGTGCGGGCACAGCGGAGCTGGGGGGGGACGGAGTGAAGGGAAGGGGAGAGGGGAAGGGGGGAGGGTTGGGGGTGCTCAGGGAGGGAGTCTGGGGGAGCCCAGAGGGGTTAGGGGGTGTTCAGGGAAGGGGTTTGAAGGGGTTGGGGGTGCTCAGGGAGGGAGTTTGGGGGTGCTCAGGGAGGGAGTCTGGGGGTGCTCAGGGAGGGAGTCTGGGGGAGCCCAGAGGGGTTGGGGTGTTGAGGGAGGGGGTTTGAAGGGGTTGGAGATGTTCAGGGAAGGAGTTTGAAGGGGTTGGGGGTGTTCAGGGAGGGAGTTTGGGGAAGGCTAGAGGGGTTAAGGGTGTTCAGGGAGGGAATTTGGGAACGCCCAAAGGGGTTGGGGGTGCTCAGGGAAGGGGTTTGAAGGGGTTGGGGGTGTTCAGGGAGGGAGTTTGGGGAAGCCCAAAGGGGTTGGAGGTGTTCAGGGAGGGAGTTGGGGGAAGCCCAGGGGGTTTGGGATGCTCAGGGAGGGAGTTTGGGAGAGCCCAAAGGGGTTGGAGTGTTGAGGGAGGGGGTTTGAAGGGGTTGGGGGTGCTCAGGGAGGGAGTTTGGGGGAGCCCAAAGGGGTTGGGGTGTTCAGGGAGGGAGTTTGGGGGAGCCCAAAGGGGTTGAGGGTGTTCGGGGAAGGGGTTTGAAGGGGTTGGGGGTGCTCAGGGAGGGAGTTTGGGGGAGCCCAAAGGGGTTGAGGGTGTTCGGGGAAGGGGTTTGAAGGGGTTGGGGGTGCTCAGGGAGGGAGTTGGGGGAAGCCCAGGGGGTTTGGGATGCTCAGGGAGGGAGTTTGGGGGAGCCCAAAGGGGTTGGAGTGTTGAGGGAGGGGTTTGAAGGGGTTGGGGGTCTTCAAGGAAGGAGTTTGGGGGAGCCCAGAGGGGTTGGAGGTGCTCAGGGAGGGAGTTTGGGCGACCCCAGAGGGGTTGGGGTGTTGAGGGAGGAGGTTTGAAGGGGTTGGGGGTGTTCAGGGAGGGGGTTTGGGGCAGCCCAAAGGGGTTGGGGTGCTCAGGGAGGGGGTTTGAAGGGGTTGGGGGTGCTCAGGGAGGGAGTCTGGGGCAGCCCAAAGGGGTTGGGGTGCTCAGGGAGGGGGTTTGAAGGGGTTGGAGGTGTTCAGGGAAGGAGTTTGGGGAAGCCCAAAGGGGTTGGGGGTGTTCAGTGAAGGAGTTTGAAGGGGTTGGGGGTGCTCAGGGAGGGAGTCTGGGGAAGGCTAGAGGGGTTAGGGGTGTTCAGGGAGGGAATTTGGGAACGCCCAAAGGGGTTGGGGGTGCTCAGGGAAGGGGTTTGAAGGGGTTGGGGGTGTTCAGGGAGGGAGTTTGGGGAAGCCCAAAGGGGTTGGAGGTGTTCAGGGAGGGAGTTTTGGGGGAGCCCAGGGGGTTGGAGGTGCTCAGGGAGGGAGTTTGGGAGAGCCCAAAGGGGTTGGAGTGTTGAGGGAGGGGGTTTGAAGGGGTTGGGGGTGCTCAGGGAGGGATTTTGGGTGAGCCCAGAGGGGTTGGGGTGTTCAGGGAGGGAGTTTGGGGGAGCCCAAAGGGGTTGAGGGTGTTCAGGGAAGGGGTTTGAAGGGGTTGGGGGTGCTCAGGGAGGGAGTCTGGGGGAGCCCAAAGGGGTTGGAGTGTTGAGGGAGGGGTTTGAAGGGGTTGGGGGTCTTCAGGGAAGGAGTTTGGGGGAGCCCAGAGGGGTTGGAGGTGCTCAGGGAGGGAGTTTGGGCGACCCCAGAGGGGTTGGGGTGTTGAGGGAGGAGGTTTGAAGGGGTTGGGGGGTGTTCAGGGAGGGGGTTTGGGGCAGCCCAAAGGGGTTGGGGTGCTCAGGGAGGGGGTTTGAAGGGGTTGGGGGTGTTCAGAGAGGGAGTTTGGGGGAGCCCAGAGGGGTTGGGGTGTTCAGGGAAGGGGTTTGAAGGAGTTGGGGGTGCTCAGGGAGGGAGTTTGGGGGAGCCCAAAGGGGTTGGAGATGCTCAGGGAGGAAGTTGGGGGAAGCCCAGGGGGTTTGGGGTGCTCAGGGAGGGAGTTTGGGGGAGCCCAAAGGGGTTGGGGTGTTAAGGGAGGGGGTTTGAAGGGGTTGGGGATGTTCAGGAAGGGGGGGTTGGGGGAGCCCAGAGGGGTTGGAGGTGCTCAGGGAGGGAGTTTGGGGGTGTCCAGAGAGTTTATGGGGTGCTCAGGGAGGGAGTTTGGGGGAGCCCAGAGGGGTTGGGGGTGCTCAGGGAGGGGGTTTGAAGGGGTTGGGGGTGTTCATGGAGGGAGTTTGGGGCAGCCCAAAGGGGTTGGGGTGTTCAGGGAGGGGGTTTGAAGGGTTTGGGGGTGCTCAGGGAGGGATTTTGGGCGAGCCCAGAGGGGTTGGGGTGTTCAGGGAGGGAGTTTGGGGGAGCCCAGGGTGGTTGGGGTGTTGAGGGAGGAGGGTTGGGGGTGCTTGGGTGGTCAAGGAGGTTGGGGGTGCTCAGGAAGTTTGGGGCTGTTGGGGTGTTGAGGGGGTTTGAAGAGGTTGGGGGTGTTCAGGGAGGGGGTTTGGGGGTGCTCAGGTGGTCAAAGGGGTGGGGGGGCAGCTCAGGGGGAGTTGGGGTGTTCAGGGAGGAAGTTTGGGGGTGCCCGGAGGGGTTGGGGGTGTTCAGGAAGAGGATTTGGGGGTGCTCAGGAAGGTGGTCTGGGGTCCTCAAGGGGATTTGGGGGGGGTTGAGGGAGGGTGTTTGGGGGTGCTTGAGGGAGTACTCAGGGAGGGGATTTGGGAGGGCTTGAAGAGGTTTGGGGTTCCTTAGGGGTTTTGGGGTGACTGAAGGGGCTTGGAGTGCTCAGGGAGGGGGATGGGGGGGTTGAGAGTGCTCAGGAAGGGGGTTGGGATGCTCAGGTAGTTTGGGGGTGCTCAGGTGGTTTGGGGGTGCTGAGGCAGGGGTTTGGGGTGCTCAGGGAGTTTGGGGGCGCTCAGGTGGTTTGGGGGTGCTGAGGCAGGAGTTTGGGGTGCTCAGGGAGTTGGGGTGCTCAGGTGGTTTGGGGGTGCTGAGGCAGGGGTTTGGGGGGTGCTCAGGGAGTTTGGGGGCGCTCAGGTGGTTTGGGGGTGCTGAGGCAGGAGTTTGGGGTGCTCAGGTGGTTAGGGGGCGCTCAGGCTGCAGCTGGCTGTGCCGTGGGCTGCTCGGGGCGGGCACTGGCACGGGCACAGGGATGTTGGCAGAGGCAGGGCAGCGCAGGCAGGTGCCCGGCGGCAGGCTGGCGTGTGGCACGTGCCGGGCACTGCCAGCCTGCGGCGAGGCTTTTGCATCTCCCTGGTGGCTTGGGCGTGCCCAGGGTGGCACTGGCATTTCCATGGTGGCATTTACCACACTCAGGCTGGCACTGGCACTTCCATGGTGGCGTTTCCACACGCAGGCTGGCAGCTTTTGCGTACCCAGAGTGGCATTTACACGCCCGTGGAGGTGTGTGCCCGGGCATGGTGACAGGTGTTGTGCAGCTGGGGTGGCATTTGCATGTCCGTGGTGGCATCTCCCTGTGCAGGGTGGCATCTTTTGCCCAGCCATGGTGGCATTTGCACTTCTGTGGTGGCATTTACACATCCACGGAGGTATTTGCAGGGGCATGGTGATGTGTTTTGCACTTCCAAGGTGGCATCAGCACATGCAGGGTGGCATTTGGATGTCCAAGGTGGCATTTGGATGTGCAGGCTGGCATTTGGATGTGCAAGGTGGCATTTGGATGTGCAGGCTGGCATTTGGATGTCCAAGGTGGCATTTGCATATGCAGGGTGGCATTTGGATGTGCAAGGTGGCATTTGGATGTGCAGGCTGGCATTTGGATGTCCAAGGTGGCATTTGCATATGCAGGGTGGCATTTGGATGTGCAAGGTGGCATTTGGATGTGCAGGCTGGCATTTGCACTTCCAAGGTGGCATTTACACATGCAAGGTGGCATCTGCATGTGCAGGGTGGCACTTGCATATGCAGGCTGGCATTTGGATGTGCAAGGTGGCATTTGCATGTCCAGGGTGGCATTTGAATGTCCAAGGTGGCATTTGCACATGCAGGCTGGCATTTGGATGTCCAAGGTGGCATTTGGATGTCCAAGGTGGCATTTACATGTGCAGGCTGGCATTTGCATGTCCAAGGTGGCATTTGGATGTGCAGGCTGGCATTTCGATGTACAGGGTGGCATTTGCATGTGCAGGCTGGCATTTGGATGTGCAAGGTGGCATTTGGATGTGCAAGGTGGCATTTTCACGTGCAAGGTGGCATTTGCATGTTCAGGGTGGCATTTGAATGTCCAAGGTGGCATTTGGATGTGCAGGCTGGCATTTGGATGTACAGGGTGGCATTTGCATGTGCAAGGTGGCATTTGCACGTGCAGGGTGGCATTTGCATGTGCAAGGTGGCATTTGCACATCCAAGGTGGCATTTGGATATGCAGGCTGGCATTTGCACTTCCAAGGTGGCATTTGGATGTGCAAGGTGGCATTTGCATGTGCAGGCTGGCATTTGCATGTGCAAGGTGGCATTTACACGTGCAGGGTGGCATTTGGATGTCCAAGGTGGCATTTGGATGTGCAGGGTGGCATTTGCACTTCTATGGTGGCATTTGCACCCGCAGGGTGCCAGCTTTTGCATACCCAGAGTGGCATTTACACGCTCGTGGAGGTGTGTGCCCAGGCATGGTGACATTTGCATGCCCGTGGTGGCATTTCCATGTGCAAGCTGGCATATCTTGCACTTCCATGGTGGCATTTGCACGTGCAGGCTGGCATTTGCACTCCCCTGGTGGCCTGTTGCACGCCCAAGGTACGTCAGGGCACACCCACAAGGCCTTTAGCAGGCGTTCTGCAGGGGGGGGGTTTGTGCACACCCACGGGGGGGTTGCCCACACACAGAGGAGGGTTTTGCACACCCACAGGGGGGTTGCACACACACCAGGGGGGTTTTGCACACACACACAGGGGGGTTGCACACACACCAGGGGGGTTTTGCACACACACCAGGGGGGTTTTGCACACCCACACTGGCGGTTGCTGCACGTGCACCGTGGCATCTCACACGTGCAAGGCACCCTGGGCACCTGCAAGGTGGCACTTTGCACATGGGGGGCACACACACTGTGCCTGTTGCACGCCCCTGGGGACCTTCCCCCGGTGCCCAGTGGCGGTGTGCACAGCAGGGGAGCTTTGCACACCCTGCAAAGCAATTTCTGCACGTGCAAGGTGCCCTAAGCAGATGTCCCCTGGTGGTGCAGATGCCAGCCTGGACGTGCAGATGCCACCCTGGTGGTGCAGATATCACCCTGGGTGTGCAGATGCCAGCCTGGATGTGCAGATGCCAGCCTGGACGTGCAGATGCCACCCTGCCTGAGCAGATGCCAGCCTGGACGTGCAGATGCCACCCTGGTGGTGCAGATATCACCCTGGGTGTGCAGATGCCAGCCTGGATGTGCAGATGCCAGCCTGGACGTGCAGATGCCACCCTGCCTGAGCAGATGCCAGCCTGGACGTGCAGATGCCACCCTGGTGGTGCAGATGCCAGCCTGGACGTGCAGATGTCACCCTGCCTGTGCAGATGTCACCCTGGTGGTGCAGATGCCAGCCTGCCTGTGCAGATGCCACCCTGGTGGTGCAGATGCCAGCCTGCATGTGCTGATCTCACCCTGGTGGTGCAGATGCCACCCTGGTGGTGCAGATGCCAGCCTGCGTGTGCTGATCTCACCCTGGTGGTGCAGATGCCACCCTGGTGGTGCAGATATCACCCTGGGTGTGCAGATGCCACCATGCCTGTGCAGATGCCACCCTGGACGTGCAGATGCCACCCTGGTGGCATGTCACACGTGCAAGACACCCTGGCCACGTGCACCGGGGGGAGGAGGGGGGGTTGGCACACACAGTGTGCCTTTTGCACGCCCATGGGGCCTTTTCCCCGGTGCACAGTGGTGTTGTGCTCAGCAGGGGAGTTTTGCACACCCACAATGGCTTTTTGCCCGTGCTGGGTGGCATTTTGCACACCCACAGTGCCTTCTGCACGTGCAGGCTGGCATCTCCCTCGTGCAAGACACTGCAAGCACATGCCCTGTGGCTTCTACGCACCCATGGTGATTTCTCCAGGGGCACAGCAGCGTTTGACGCCTCTGCACGGTGGCACTTGGCACACCAGGGGAGTTTTGCACACCCACAAGCAATTTCTGCACGTGCAAGGCAGCATTCTGTACGTGCAAGGCCCCCTGGGCAGGTGCAAAGGGGCATTTGGCACGTGCAAGGCACCCTGGGCACGTGTAAGGGGGCATTGGGCACGTGTAAGGCACCCTGGGCACGTGTAAGGGGGCATTGGGCACGTGTAAGGGGGCATTTGGCAGGTGCAAGGTACCCTGGGCAGGTGCAAGGGGGCATTTGGCACGTTCAAGGCACCCTGGGCAGTGTGACTTTTGCACGTCCACAGTGGTTTTTGCAGGGCACCTGTTGGGCCTTTGCATGCACAGGGGAGAGTGGGCACAGGCCTGGGGGCATCAGCACGGGCATGGGGGCGTTTCAAGCATGCAAGGCACCGTGTGCACATCCAGCGTGACTTCTGCACAGGCAGGGTGGCATCTGCACCACCAGGGTGGCATCTACACAGGTAAGGTGGCATCTGCACATCCAGGCTGGCATCTGCACAAGCAGGGAACATCTGCACATGCAGGGAACATCTGCACGTCCAGGGTGGCATCTGCACCACCAGGGTGGCATCTACACATGCAGGCTGGCATCTGCACTTCCAGGGTGGCATCTGCATATGCAGGGGACATCTGCACGTGCAGGCTGGCACCTGCACCACCAGGGTGGCACCTGCACCACCAGGGTGGCATCTACACATCCAGGCTGGCATCTACACATGCAGGCTGGCATCTGCACTTCCAGGGTGGCATCTGCACCACCAGGCTGCCATCTGCACAAGCAAGGAACATTTGCACATGCAGGGGACATCTGCACAGGCAGGGTGGCATCTGCACCACCAGGGTGGCATCTACACATGCAGGCTGGCATCTGCACGTCCAGGGTGGCATCTGCACCACCAGGGTGGCATCTGCACATCCAGGGGACAGCTGCACAGGCAGAGTGGCATATGCACTGGCAAGCTGGCATCTGCACAGGCAGGCTGGCATCTGCACAGGCAGGGTGGCATCTGCACAGGCAGGGTGGCTTCTGCACAGGCAGGGTGGCATGTGCACCACCAGAGTGGCATCTGCACATGCAGGCTGGCATCTGCACATCCAGGGGACATCTGCACATGCAGAGTGGCATCTGCACATGCAGGCTGGCATCTGCACATCCAGGGGACATCTACACAGGCAGGGTGGCATCTGCACATCCAGGGGACATCTGCATATCCAGGGGACATCTGCACATGCAGGCTGGCATCTGCACATCCAGGGGACATCTACACAGGCAGGGTGGCATCTGCACCACCAGGGTGGCATCTGCACATCCAGGGGACATCTGCACTACCACGGTGGCATTTGCACCACCAGGATGACTTCTGCACCTCCACAGTGACTGTTGCCTGGGTCAGGCACAGTGTGCACGTGGGTGGTGGCACTCACACGTGCACGGGTGGCATTTGCCGTGCCAGGGCACCATTTGCCCCTACAGGGTGGCATTCGCATGAGCCAGGTGACATCTGCCAGGCTCAGGGCAGTAGCTGCCTGCTGGGAGCCCTTCCCGGCTGCTACCGGAGGCCTCAGTCCCCCTGCTCCAGAACCCTGCAAGCTGCACCTCCCCTCCTCCCTGTCTTAATTAAACCCTCTACTACCCCGCCCCTAATTACCCCGCCCCTAATTATCCTGCCTTAATTACCCTCCCTAATTACCGACCCTAACTATAGGACCCCACCCCAGCAGCTCCCATCCCTTCCAACCCCTTTTTGCCCCAAGCCTCCCCTCAAACCCCCCAGCCCCGGGGGGAGGCGAAACTGCAACTGCCTCCGACCGAAGCAAACTTCAACCCCCCCGAGAGGCAGCAAGGCACCGAGTTGTGGGGATCGAATCCACCCAGGGAGTTTGTCTTTCTTTTTCTCTTTAACCCCACAGGGCTGAGTTCACTTCGTGGTTTCGTTCCGAAGCCCTCTGGGTGCCCCCACGCCTGTGCCGAGCTTGGCAGCGGGGGTCAGTCCTCAGCTTAGGAGAGCAAGGGGCAGACTTCGGGCGCCCCGCAGCCAGCCCCCACGGCCCGCCGCTGCGAAATGAAGAGGTTGGATCCACCGAGGGGGCTCCGCCTCCCATCCCAAACCCAGCGGCGGGCCGGGGAATAGGGCAGGGAAGGAGAGGTTTAATTACAGGGGAAGGGTTTGGGTATTTACAGGAGGGCAGCTCCCGGCACCAAACCGCCGGCGGCTGCCTGCGCTCCGCTGAGCCTCTTCTGTTCTCTTCTCCTCTTTTCTGGGCGCCGCCATCCAGCCAAGAGAAAAACCCCACACCAAAAATACCCCACCAAAAAAAAAAACCCACCTCAAACCCCCACACACCTCCCCCCCCCCCCCCCCCAAAAAAAAAGGCATGAAAGCACGCCCCTCCCCCCCAAAAAACAAGGGTGGAAACCCACAGCCCCCAAAAACAAAGGGGAAAAGCCACACTCCTAGCCCCCAAAAAACAAGGGTGAAAACCCACACCCCCCAAAAAACAAGGGTGAAAACCCACAGCCCCCAAAAACAAAGGGAAAAAGCCACACTCCCACCTCCCCAAAAAGCAAGGGTGAAAAAGCACACTCCCTACCCCCCAAAAAACAAGGGTGAAAAAGCACACTCCCACCCCCCAAAAACAAGGGTGAAAACCCACCCCCCAAAAACAAGGGTGAAAAGCTGCACACCCCCAAAACCAAGGGTGAAAAGCCACACCCCTACCCCCCAAAAAACAGGGGTGAACCCCCCCAAAAAACAAGGGTGAAAACCCACACCCCTTACTCCCCAAAACCAAGGATGATAAAGCACACACCCCCAAAAACAAGGGTGAAAAAGCACACCCCTACCCCCCCCAAAAACCAAGGGTGAAACCCCACACCCCCTACCCCCCAAAAACCAAGGGTGAAAACCACACCCCCTACCCCCCAAAAAACAGGGGTGAACCCCCCCAAAAAACAAGGGTGAAACCCCACATCCCTACCCCCCAAAAACAAGGGTTAAAAGCACACCCCTACCCCCAAAAAACAGGGGTGACCCCCAAAAAAACAAAGGTGAAACCCCACACCCCTACCCCCCAAAAAAACAGGGGTGAATACCCACAACCCCCCAAAAACAAGGGTGAAAACCCACACCTCTTACCCCCCAAAAACAAGGGTGAAAAGCCATCCCCCTACCCCCCAAAAACAAGGGTTAAAAGTACACCCCAGCCCCCAAAACCAAGGGTGAAAACCACACCCCTACCCCCCAAAAAACAGGGGTGAATACCCACAACCCCCAAAAAACAAGGGTGAAACCCCACACCCCCTTACCCCCCAAAAACAAGGGTGAAAAGCCATCCCCCTACCCCCCAAAAACCAGGAGTGAATACCCACAACCCCCCAAAAAACAAGGGTAAAATGCCGCCCCCTTACCCCCCAAAAACAAGGGTGAAAAGCCACCTGCTTACCCCCCAAAACCAAGGATGATAAAGCACACACACCCCCAAAAACAAGGGTGAGAAGCCATCCCCCTACCCCCCCCCAAACAAGGGTGAAAAGCTACACCCTCTACCCCCCAAAAAACGAGGGTGAAACCCCACACCCCCTATCCCCCAAAAACAAGGGTGAAAAGCCACCCCCCCTAACCCCCAAAAAGCAGGGGTGACCCCCCCCAAAAAAAACAAAGGTGAAACCCGACATCCCTACCCCCCAAAACCAGGGGTGAATACCCACAACCCCCAAAAAAAAAGGGTGAAAACCCACACCCCTTACCCCCCAAAAACAAGGGTGATAAAGCACACCCCCCCCAAAACCAAGGGTGAAAACCCACACCCCCTACGCCCCCAAAACAAGGGTGATAGAGCACACCCCTTACCCCCACCCCACCCCCCCCAAAAATAAGGGAAGGAAAAATAAAGGAGGCATTAAAAATCCATCCCCCTCCTCCGTGGCCGGCCGAGAGGCACTTCAGCAGAGGAGGAGGAGGAGGAGGAGGGCGAGGAGGAAGGGCGAGAGGCCGGCGGCGGCGCGGGCGGCGGCGCTGCAGTGGCCGCGGTTGGAGCCGATGCAGGCGGCGTAGGCCATGGCGTGGGGGATGTAGTTCTGCTCGTGGACGCCGTGCAGCAGGTGAGCCATGGGGCCCCGGGCGAAGATGGCCACATCCTCCCCGCCGTGGGTCTCCTGGCGCAGCGGCACCCGCCGACTGGGCCTGGTAGTTGGCGTGGGCTGGGGAAGGCAGCGGCACGGAGTCAGCCATGGAACCATCGAACCAGTCAGGGGGGGAAGGGACCACAAGGCTCAGCCAGTTCCAACCCCCCTGCCATGGGCAGGGACACCCCCACACTAGAGCAGCATGGCCACAGCCTCATCCAGCCTGGCTGCAAACACCTCCAGGGCTGGGGCCTCAACCACCTCCCTGCACAACCCATTCCAGGGCTTCACCACTCTCATGGGGGAGAACTTCCTCCTCACCTCCAGCCTAAGAGTCACAGAGTGCCAAGGGCTGGAAGGGCCCTGCAGAGATCATCCAGTCCAACCCCCCTGCCAGAGCAGATCAGCTACACCAGCTCACACAGCAACACACCCAGGCAGGTTTTGAACATCTCCACCACCCCCCCTGGGCAGCCTGCTCCAGGGCTCCATCACCCCCACAGTGAAGTTCCTCCTCATGTAGAAGCAGAATCTCCTGTGCTGGAGTTTCCCTCCATTGCCCCTTGTCCTATCCCAGGGCACAGTGAGCAGAGCCTGTCCCTGTCCCCTCCCTCTTGACCCTCAGCTATCACAGCATCACGGAATGTTAGGGGCTGGAAGGGACCTCCAGAGATCACCCAGTCCAAGCCCCTGCCAGAGCAGGGTCACCCAGGGCAGGTCACACAGGAACACATCCAGGCAGGTTTTGAATGTCTCCAGAGAAGGAGACTCCACAACCCCCTGGGCAGCCTGCTCCAGGCTCTGTCACCCTCACAGGGAGTAACTTTCCCTCCTGTTTCCGTGGAACTTCCTCTGCCTCATCTTCCCCCCCTGCCCCTGGTGCTGGCATTGGGCATCCCCCAGCAGAGCCTGGCTCCAGCCTCTGGGCACTCCCCCTGCACAGCTTTATCAACATTGATGAGGTCACCTCTCAGTCTCCACTTCTCCAAGCTACAGAGCCCTCAGCTCCCTCAGTCTCCCCTCATATGGAAGGTGTTGCACTCCCTTCATCATCCTCATGGCTCTGCTGGACTCTTTCAAGCTCCTCTTGAATGGAGGGGCCCAGAACTGGCAGGAGCCAGGCTGGGGCTGGAGTTGCTTCAGTGGCTGAGGATCGTTCAGCTTGGAACAGCCCCTTGAGGGCACCCAGCACCACTGTGGCCCAGAGTACCACAATGGCCACAGGGGTTTTGAGTACCTCCAGGGATGGGGACTCTGCCACTGCCCTGGGCAGCCTGGGCCAGGCTTTGACAGCCCTCAAGGGGCAGAAATTTAGCTCATGTCCAACCTAAACCTCCCCTGGGGCAACTTGAGGCCACTTCCTCTTATCCTGTCACTTGTTCCTTGGGAGAAGACCCCAACCCCTGCCTGGCTCCAGCCTCCTCTCAGGGAGCAATGAGGTCTCCCTCAGCCTCCTCTCCTCCAGGCTCGACACCTCGAGCTCCTTCAGCTGCTCCTTTCCAGCTCTGTTCTCCAGACCCCTCCCCAGCTCCGTTGCCCTTCCCTGGCCCCACTCTATCAAACCAGGCTCAACAGGGGGTCTTGGCCCGGAACCCACTCACCAAAATCCACAGCAGAGACGTTCTCCCTCTCCCCTGCCACGATCTTGTAGCCGGGGCCGTTGCCGTAGAGGATGGAGGTGAAGGGCTTGCGGTCAACGTCGCTCTGCATCGGGGCCAGACCTGGGGGTGGCAGCACCGTCAGCAGGAGGAAGACAACCCCGAGGCGCGCAGCCAGGGCCCCCCCGGCTGTGTTTATCCCCCCCCGCCCCGTTGCCTGGGCAGCAGGGGCGCACCGAAGATGGGGTTTCCGCGGGGGGTGTAGCCGCCGAAGGTGAAGACGTGGGAGTGGTCGGCGGTGACCACGCTGAGGGTGTCCTGCGTCGAGGTCATGTTGCTGGCCAGCCCTATGGCCCTGTCCAGCTCCACCGCCTCATGCAGCGCCTGCTTCGCCTTCCCCTCGTGGTGCCCGTGGTCGATGCGGCCCCCTGGGACCCCCCACGCCCCCCCCCCAGCGCTGCTTAGCACATCATCCTCCACCCGCTCCCTGGCCTCCCCCCACCTGGCTTCTCACCCATCCCACCCCTCTTTATCTCCCCCTGGCACCTTCCTCCCCTCCCCATCTGCCCCCACAGCCCTGTTCACCCTCCCTCTATCCCCCCATCACCCCTTTTATCATCCCCCCATTTGCACCCCCACAGCCCAAATTATCCCCCCTCTATTGCCCCCTTTACCGCCATTTGCACCCACATCACCCTCCTCCCCCACTTACACCCCCAATAGCCTCATTTATCCCCCCCCTTTGCACCCCCTTTTGCATCCCCATCACCTTCCTTCCCCCCTTACACCCTCCAGCCTCATTTATCCCCCCCCGCACCCCCTTTTGCATCCCCATCACCCTCCTTTCCCCCATGCATTCCAAGTCACCCTCTTTATCCCCCTGCTTTGCACCCCCATCCCTCCTTTACCCTCCCTTTTTGCATCAGCCCTTCTATTCCCCCCTTTATTGACCCCATCTCCCTCCTCCCCACCATGTCCCCCCCCTTTACTCACTATTTTACCCCCATCACCCCTTTACCCCCCTGCTTTGCACCCCCCTCTTCACCCTCCCTTTCTGCATCCCCTCCTTTATCCCCTCCATTTCCCCATCGCCCTCTTTCTGCACCCCCACACCCTCTTTTCCCCCCCCACCTCTCATCACCCCCTCTGCTCCCCTTTGCCCCCCAACCTTCAACCAGGAGGAAAAACCCCCGGGGGTTTTTCTGGAGCATCTTGATGGCCACAGCCACCATCTCGGAGAGGGAGGGGTCTGTCTCGTTGTCCCTGTCCAGCTCGTACATCATATCCCCCGGCTCGAAGAGGCCTGAGGACAGCGACCCCGCTGGGGACAGCTCCCTGTGCTCGCCCCAGCGTCCCGGCCCCGGATCCCAAGAGATTAGATAGGGCCCAGCCCTTCCTTCCTCCCCCCAGCCCGGCAGATCCTGCAGCTCGGCTGGGCTGGGGAACCAAAGGGCAGCAAAGGAGTCCCAGGCCCAGAACAGGAGGGCCAGCCTCACTTTGGAGTGCCAGCTTCCCTCATGGGCACCAGCTGCAATTTGAGGTACCAGCATCATCAGTTTAGGGTATCAGCATCAGTTTGGAGCATCAGCACCAGTCTGGATTACCAGCATCCCTCTGGGGTACCAGCAGCTCTCTGGGGCACTAGCATCCCTTTGGGGTACCAGCATCCCTGAGGGGACTGGCAGCATTCCCACAGGGAATGGGGAGTGGATTCCTTTGGGGTACCAGCATCCCCTGGGAAGGTGAAAGCATCCCCACATGGGAGTAGCAGCATCTTTGGCAGCATCCCCCGAGGGGGTACCAGCATCCCTTGGGCAGACAGCAGCATCCCAGGGGGTGGGGGTGGGGTACCAGCATCTTTCTGGGGGGGTACCTGCAACCCCAGGGCAGGGTGCCAGTACCCTCTGAGGGGTGGTAATTGGCCATCCAGCTGCCCCAGCACCATGAGCCAGGGGCAGGGGCGCCCCCACCAAAGCAGCCAGCTGAGGCTGGGGCACCCTGGGGTGCCAGGACTCACCCAGGAGGAAGTCGATGCGGCTGAGGTTGAGTGCCAGCAGCTCCCGCCGGTGCCACACGTACTTGGCCACCTGGGGACAGGCAGCTTGTCACCTCCCCAGCCCCTCTGCTAACCCCAGGGCTGCATTGTACACCCCCTCCCCAAAACATCCCCCACCCCAGGAAGGGCTTGGCAAGCCTGCAGCAGGAACAGTGTGGCCAGCAGGAGCAGGGAGGTTATTCTCCTGCTGTGCTCAGTGCTGGTTAGGCCACACCTTGAGTCCTGTGTCCAGTTCTGGGCCCCTCAGGTTAGGAAAGATGTTGAGATGCTGGAAGGTGTCCAGAGAAGGGCAACAAAGCTGGGGAGGGGTCTGGGGCACAGCCCTGTGAGGAGAGGCTGAGGGAGCTGGGGTTGCTTAGCCTGGAGAAGAGGAGGCTCAGGAGAGACCTTCTTGCTCTCTCCAACTCCCTGAAGGGAGGTTGAAGCCAGGAGGGGGTTGGTCTCTTCTCCCAGGCACCCAGCACCAGAACAAGAGGCCACAGTCTCAAGCTGTGCCAGGGGAGGTTCAGGCTGGAGGTGAGGAGAAAGTTCTTCCCAGCAAGAGAGATTGGCCCTTGGGATGTGCTGCCCAGGGAGGTGGTGGAGTCCCCATCCCTGGAGGTGTTCAGG